>NC_049980.1:25252013-25270210 GCF_000003815.2 Branchiostoma floridae | reverse complement strand
TGTTGTCTGACAGGTAAAGTTACTGTGCTATAGGTGTGCTAGTGGTGACTCGAAAAATGTGTTAAAGAAGCTGCGTACCCGTGTCTGGTGGTTGTTGTCTGATCATGACAGGTAAAGTTACTGTGCTATAGGTGTCCTGGTGGTGACTCGAAAAATGTGTTAAAGAAGCTGCGTACCCGTGTCTGGTGGTTGTTGTCTGACAGGTAAAGTTACTGTGCTATAGGTGTCCTGGTGGTGACTCGAAAAATGTGTTAAAGAAGCTGCGTACCCGTGTCTGGTGGTTGTTGTCTGATCATGACAGGTAAAGTTACTGTGCTATAGGTGTCCTGGTGGTGACTCGAAAAATGTGTTAAAGAAGCTGCGTACCCGTGTCTGGTGGTTGTTGTCTGACAGGTAAAGTTACTGTGCTATAGGTGTGCTAGTGGTGACTCGAAAAATGTGTTAAGCTGCATACCCGTGTCTGGTGGTTGTTGTCTGACAGGTACTGTGCTATAGGTGTGCTGGTAGTGACCATGTCCAGGAACTGTGTCCACAGGGCACACAGGTCCGCACACAGCTGGGTCAGGTGGGACGTCACCGTCTGGATAGCCTCGTCCTGGGTCTTCACAATCTGGGGACAGGTACAAATGCTATGTATTAACTAATCTCCAAGGAGATCCTACGGTAAAATAAGATAGTATCAAAAGCTGCCAGAGGAGTAAAGCCGGCTAGGAGTGTGTTTGGCTACCAGAGGCTGATGGCTTCCTTTAATTTGGTCAATGATACTCTTTAGCCAGCTTTCATACTATCTTATGCGATTGGTAAATCTCCCTGGAGATTATGTTTGAACTGCATTTGGCATCTTACGGCATCAGTGAACAGTGATTGATGGATGGTATCTTAGATGTTTAGTTTTTCATACTGCAAGCTCATTGAGGATATCAAGCAATTTCCAGTTTGAGTTATAAAATGTTTGTCTTCTTTGATTTAATATTGTCAAAATAAGAATTAAGCTAAGATTAAAGAATGTAATGTTTACATTAAACTAAGGAGAAAGAAGTAAATAAGGGGAAAGAAAGTCATTACATTTGTTTCCTATGAGGAATATAATCTCACCTTCATGGCCTCACATAAGGTCTCCAGCCTGGAATCTGTGTCCATGACCTCTGCATAAGTCGAAGAAATAAAGTGTCAATGTTAACTATCATAGATCAATGGGCAACAAACACAGCTTTAGAATGTGGGACCAAGACTAAGATGCTTTCCCAGCCTTAAAGATCTGACAAAGTACAAAAAGGAATCATGAGGTTTGTCATTTTCATGACTAAGGCCACACTGACTTAATTTTATGGATGACATTCGCACGCACATTGATTTTTGCCTACTCTAAAAAACACTGTGGCCCCTTGTCACACAATAGCATGATTGTCATCCATAGAATTAAGTTAGTGTGACCTAATAGTGTGTAGGTGCAACCCAATCACAAGGAACTTTGTTGCCTACTCCACACATACCTAATCTGAACAGGTACTTATCAGGTGTCTTCCCCAACAGTTCCTGGTATATCTCCTGCAGGCCAGCGTACGAGGACAGGAGGGCGGCACACATCTGTCTGTGTGTGTCTCTGGCCTGCGCCATGGCTTCAGCTAGGGCAGCACCCTTAGGGGCCTACAACAAGAGAGGAGCACAATCAGCTTTATGTTAATGTTGGTGGTCTCTGCAAGGCTATTGCAAGGCTATTGCCACATAAAGTTGGTCTTTGGTCTGACCCTGCACTGAGAAAGAAAGGCTAGCATATCTTGCATATCCATTATAGACGTCTAATAATCAATTAACATAAATCTCTATTATACAAAAATACACCAAACCTGAGTTGAACTTAATCAAAAATATGGCAGACAGAGAAGATGAAAACCTGCAGACTTACCGGCATGATGGCTTTGTTCATGTTGACAGCACCAAACAGTATAGACTCCAGGGACACCAGTGGGAGCTTGGTGCCTGCTGACTGACCCTTCAACCAGCCAGACTTGGCTGTCTTTGGAATACTGAAATAAAACAAGTTTAATCTCAATACAGGTACATTTCTAGGCTGCTGTGAGAAAACCCTTCATGTATGAAAAATAATCTTGGAACGTCTAGAAGTACATTTGTACATCTGACTTTAACTGATTTGGGACTGTTTGCTGCCTGGTTGTCTTTCATACCTTTTGGAATTAAGAACTCATATGTTGTAGATAAATTTGATACAACTCAGAAGATGGCTTGATATCATATCTAACCTTAGAGTCTTTCATTTCTGCAATTTTCCTGAAAGCCAAAAATGCTATCATGACAAGATCTCACATGCTTGTTCACGCACATTTCATGCATGCACTGGTGAAAGAAGTGCTTACCGCATTCTGCAGTGTGCACAGGTAGTGAAGAAAAGATAGAGACAGTTTGGAAAGTATATGAGTTACAACATATATCATTCATGCTGATGTACTGACATTCACATCAATTTCCTCTTTCTTTCTTAACACCTCCTTCCAACAGGAATATGAAGGCATTAGGCAAAAATACACAGACCTCTCTGGGTACCATAAAAAAGTACATCAGAAAGATTTGAAATCTGTTCGTATATGAATGTAGAGCAATGATATACAGGACTTATCATTAAAAAATCTCATTGTTGAAAGTAATCTGACAGGTGATTATGTGTACGGGTTTGGAGGATGGTTACTATCCTCCGATTAACATCAATAAATGTAAACTACATGCTTCCTTTATCTACTGAGTAATGAAAGTCTACCTTAACAGGTTACATATTGAAGATAATAAAAATTGTGGAAAGGCCACAAGTAGGCTACCTGACAGAGTCATTGTGACCCTAGCACAGTACAGTACGGGACCATGCAGATGCCCCTTCACCGCATTAAGGTAAATAACAATCTTTCTTGACACAACAAAAGTACAGCAACTATTGTTAGGTCTTTTACAACTATACATACAAACGAACATATGAGTTCAAAAATGCATATCTATCACTCACTTCATGATGGGCTGGTGCAGGGTAACCAGACACCCATGGACGGTGACCTCCATGGCACACAGGTGGAAGTAGTCAAACATGACCACTGCATGGTGGTGCAGTCCCTTGTTGGCACATAGGTGGAGCTTCAGTACCCTACTGCTCACCACCTGCAGACTGTCTGCATTATCAGCACTGTGGTTGAGATGCAAGAAGAAGGTTTAGCTTTTATTCATTTTAATCTTCAAGCCTAAATAGTCATTTGCAACTCTGGTATTCCTAAAATAGTCTTGATTGGTATTTAGAACATGGAATACACATGTATCTATGGGGACCTGCATGCCCTTTTACATAGAGTATAATCAGCCATTTCAATGTCTTACACAATGTAACCAATTAATATCAATCAACGAAGAGCATAATTGGTGCATTTTGTGTACACTGTTATGAACTGCTCTTAATCTATGTAGGGTGCATAGTAGATCCCATAATTTAACATAAACGTAATCGGTGAATCTCCAAAAACGTTAGTACAGGTATCAGTAATATAGCTATCAATCATTAAGGTTCGTTATGCTAAAAGTTCTTACATGCCCAGCTACAGCTTGATATGATTACCCTACAGAACTGCCAGGCTCTCCGTATGACAGTGTGTGAATACTGTAATTCCTGATTTTTTCCATGTACTTTTATGTTCACGGTTTTCATGGTGATGACTGAGTGATGAGTGTTACATGAACATATCATTACCGATACAAATAATTCGTCCTGGTGATGATAACATATAACTTGTTCAACGTGAACATTTCGTTCCGAGAACAAGTTAAATTTTCTCAGACCGTGAAAGTTTTATACCATGGAGACAAAGTGAATTATAATACAATACGTGTATGTGGAACAAACAACTAGACAATGTTACGATAGATCAAGCAGTAAGACTTGCCATCAACAGAGTGTGGAGAATAATACCTATTTATTATGAGGAACAAATCATTTGAAGTTTCCTCACCTTTCTTCAGAGAAACAAAGGTCTAAAACAAGCTGAAAAGCAGCTGAGTCCACAGTGTCTTCAATCTGGAAAGTGAGAGGCATCATCATTACTCATAATGGGTACCTACTGGCTGGCAAAATACACCTGGTGATTATTTTTATAAGCCCTACATCATCAATCTGACTGACCTGCAGTACTACTTGTAACCTTAAGAGGGAGCTTCAGTACATAATTTCTCTTGGATGGAGCTTACAAATTAAACATAGAACCTCTTTTAAGCTCGTTGCTGTTTTTAGCCTGCCTTGTGAAAAGTAGCTGTCATACTTACTTATTACACAGAAATTTGGGCATACTATTGTATTTTCCCCAGTAGTTTCTGAAATGTTCTAAAGAACTTTCTAAGTACATGCCAATTTGTAATAATGATGTGCAGAATCTTTAGAATTTGTCCACATTGTCTGAGTCTTACAATGCACCTGCTCAGAGCAATCAGCAGCTATTGTGCTGGTAGTGAGCGGGAGTGAATGTAATCACCTCTTCTTGGGAAGTGCCTGGCATCTCCAGAAAGAATCACGTCAACATAGACGGAAATGAATTGGAATGGCTCATCCCACGGTTGAATAACGGAGCTCCACTGGCATTCATATCTACAACTGTTATCTAAAGATGATGAAGAAGTCTCGACCTTATGTGTATACATTGACAACAGGCTTCATTTTGCAATATAATATTTTGATAGAGCAAGCTTTACACCAACCTTATCTGAGTCCACCAGTACATGCACTTTGAAGAGGAAGATGTCGTTAACGGTGACCTCCTCATTCTTGTACAGGATCTGGAAGGTTTTACTGACACCCGTGGTCACCTCTTTCACCTGCGCTGGATACACATGTTCATATCCTGCAGGAAAATACACAAATCTTAGACATCAACAAACATTTCAAAATTCAATGTCCAACTATCAACAAAAATTCTTAACTCTAAGTTACCTCAGTTGATTTTGTTACTTTTCTGTTTACTTATTGTACAAGATTTGTTGCTTATGTTTTGTATTTACTGTTTTATGAATTGTAGGACTCCAGGAAGAATAGTGATACTACATTTAGTATCACTAATGGACAAACAAACTGAATTTTAATGTTTACAGAAAACATTACAAGGATGATGTAAACCTACTTCCATTTAATTTCAGACATTTCATTTCACATTCAAGGTCACCCTAATTGTACATGCACTAGCTTCCCACCTTTTTATATCAACGACACTCAAATCCCCAATATCATATTTGAAAAGGTTATCAGGTATGATTATGCCAGTAGTGCCGGTAAAACACAGAGAAGAAATTGAAAGCGTTTTGCTACGTTTCCATGGTTTAAAGGGAGGTCAGGGTGAAAACTAACAAGGTGTAATGGATGGAAATGGCTACTTCTCCCCACAGTCATGGTGATTATACATGCTGGCTGAGCACACTCCCTTCCCCTGTATGTACACTTTAGAGGATCAATAGAAGGGAGGGAAGTGCTCCCGGTAGCTTAGCAAATTTCAACCCTCCTTCAGAGGTACATTTTACTGGCACGTACAACATGTTGTAAATTCAGCCACTAAATTTGAGCACTGTGAAGACTACTTTACTCGCTCTTTGTGATGAGGTATGCTTGGTTTATTCTTGACACATCGCACTTCACATTTACTGTGTCTGTCTATCAAAATGCAATGGAGGTCTCAGGTCAACGACCCTGAGGCACACTTTGCATCTAGGTTACTCACAACTGGGCCACATCACTCATCCTGCTCAATCCTCCACCCATTCATGCTGCCACAGTACTGAATACTGTAAATGTATTTAAGTTCATGGGAATTTTATTTCGCGGTAGCAGGAAAAGGGACTTTTCGCGGTGGGTTTAAATTCGCGGTAGCACCATGCTCTTTAGTCTCTTACTGCCATGGAAAAATGTTCGCTGTGGTTTTAAGTTTGCTGTTAAACTGCCACTGCGAAAACAGCGAACATTAAACCACTACAAAAGTTTCTGCATTAACAGTATGCTGTGTAGTATACATGAGTGGGGCATTGCTTGTATGTGGATTGATGTGGAATTTTGTGGAATCATAACATATACCTTTGCAGGGCTCAAAATACCACCTGCATATGCAGGATAGTGCAGGTAAGATTAAAGCTGCGCAGGTATTTCTGATGCCTACCTGCATGCACTGGTCCAAGTACTGGGTTTATATATACATGTTTTATGATGTGAACTTTTACTATCTCCATTGACTGTTACCACTTATGAAGTATAAAAGAAATAATGGCAATGGTTTATGAACAGTTTTTATTAATGATCAATACTGTGTAATACTTCACGTTATAGTATGATAAATTCTCAGTGGTGCAGGCAAAAGTTGTCTGGTGCAGGTAATTTCCAATGTTACCTGCACCTGTGCAGGTATGCAGAAAAATGTATTTCAAGCCCTGCTTTGGGATTCTTAAACTGGTCCAGATGTCTTACTGAGGGATGACTGTGGTGCGATTGATGTCAGTTAGCTGAGGAATGAGTCCACTCTACTATACACACCTTTGGGATTGTTCAACCTTCAAAATGGATGTAGAAACTAAACCTGGTTGAATACAAAGATCTGTTACAAGTGTTCATTAATTGTATAATCCAAATGGATTATTGAAAAAGAATTCCATCACATTAAGTAATGAAGATGTGATTTTGAAAAATTCTGAGCCACAGGAAAACTACATGAAATTGTATACATGTACATCATACAATATATACCGTATGGCAGATATTTTCTCTGGGACTATCTATCTGATTTTCTTCATGCCAGCCCTTGACAGAATGGTTTCAAGCGCTGAACCAGTCACTCAGAAGTTTGGACAGTTCCCATTAATAATTCCCTAGAGTTAACCAAACACAGCTACACGTAGTTGCCTTCAGCACAGTGTAGATCAGGGAACACTGAATGATGGATGAACCACCACTAAGTGAACGCCTCTTCCATCTGCAGTCTCCAAGTTCTTATACTGATGTAAGCCTCTCAATAAGGCCAAACCAACACAACACCATGGTCCTGGAATGACTTCAATTTCTTAGAAGTTTTTAAAAAATGACAACAAAGTGTGGGTAAGGCAACAGAGGACAAAAGCCTGGAGAACATCTTACTAGAAAAAATTGCGAATTTTGCTGATGCCGGGGGAGTGATGGAAATATTACTAGATTTTAATAGTTGGGTTGATGATACATGTATTTTCCCCTAGAATTCCACTCCCCCATTTGGTCCCAACACCTGACATACATGTGGGACAATCAATACACCCACACAGTACCTACACGTAACCTCTATCAGCATGTGCACCAAATCACTGTGATATATTCTAACTGCATCCTTCTGTTATCTCGTGCAACAGAAAAGGAATGTAATTTGCGTGGTGAGGCTTGATCCTTTTGCATTGCTTTTATCTTAAACACACCGTACCCATTTCCTTGCCCAGTAACTGTTTTCACCCACCTGATGACAGCACACAGTGCACAGCATTGGCAATGCCAGGGTGATATATCTATAAACTACAGATACCAATTGGCAGACATGATAATATCTAGCACATACACTTGTATGCTGCTGAATAATTTGCTGTAGCTACCCTAAATCCTACATAAAAGATTAAAGTACATGTACCACCCACATGTTGGGGAAGGTCCTGAGAGAAAAAGCAGAGGTTCCTCATAAAAAGAGTAAAGAGGCTTTAAGGGGCTTAGCAGTACAAAATGAAGAAGAGTCAATCAGGAGGCACTAACTCCTGGCTTTACCTGATGAGTCAGCCAGATGAACCTCCGTCTTCATGGGGGGTCTGAGGGGAGGCTTGAAGTAGGCTCGTACATGGTAGAACCTAGAGAGGCAAAGGGTACAGATTATACTTAACATTTATAGTATTCTATTACATACAATCATAGAAATACAAGTTACAGTTTTAGATATGGGTATGATTTCTTGCAACTCCACTTTGCTGTGTGTCAGTGATTGCATATCTCCAAAAAAGATCTTATGGTGACAGGCAGGTAGTATCCATGTACCCAAACAACCTCCATTTGCCAAACAACCTCCATTTGGTAAATAGAGATTGTCCAGCAAATGGATCCCGAGAATTGTTTCGGCACATGGATATAGATGTAGGCCAGCCTGCAACAACAGGATCTCCTTGAAGACTGTGGGATGGCAGATGTGTGGATGCAAAAGAATACAGACTATATTATAATACCCCAGGGTATTTTGGTACGGTTGTCTACAACCATCAACACACCTACATGTACACAAAGTACCAAGCCATCTCCAATGCACTTCTACAATTCTTTTGTAACAGAAATACATTTTGTATATTGCAGGGCTTTAAATACCTTTAACATTTTGAAACTGTAGAGGAAAATACAATAAATACAATTTGCATTAGCTAAAACAATTACAGCATACAGTATTTGATGATATTTGATGATATGAATTTCTAAAATTTCAATTGAATTAAGGTAAAAGCAGATCTACAAGTGAAACTGGAAAGGAAGATCTGAAATGTAATTGGCATTCAAAAGGTAAAATTACAGCCGAGTGGTTGGGTAATTATACATCACACTTCCCAGGATGGTGCCTTCAAATGACATGCTGCACAACTTGCCACAAGGTAATGCACTTACTTTTCTGAAAAATGTTCCAGTTTCCATTCATGAATGTCCTTGAAATATCTTCAAGGCTAACATTTACGCCAAACTCTGAATGTGAGTTTTACCTGAACCTTCAGCTTAGATATTATGTACATGAAAAGTGCATTTAATCATATATGAAGTAAAATCAACGAAGGGAAAGATGCTAACATGTTGCTTTTCTTTTCATTTTATTCTACTTCTCCATCTTTGTATACACCACATACATCTTGTAAACTGTAGTATGCCACTATCTGTAACAGGATGAATGCAATTCATTATGCGCGTAAATAGTTTTGCAATTAGTTTTGAAATTACATGTAGTAAAGTATCACTCTGTAAATGGCAATTAGACTGGTCATGTACAGTTTCAACAACTTCTTTACATGGACTTTTAAGCTATTTCTGTTTGCCAATGAATCTGTGGTAATCCACCATCTTCTCATTTCCATGCCAGGTTCAATTTCTTTCATAATGTCATGGTATCAATGCATCCGAGCCACTTAAAATTTGATTCCAAAACAATTTCAATCCAACGTACTTATAGCTCTGTGCAAAATCAAATTCCCATTGACCTATCATTCTGCATGGCATTTAACACAGAGGAGGAATAAGATACCTAACGTTATATGTGTGTTGTGTATTTGTGGGCTTTAAATATCTGAGATATACATGTTTTCTAAAAGTGGCATACCATCTAACCTGTCACCGATAGCAATTTGGTGCCCCAAAGCTACTTCAGCATAGAGAAAGTAAGTAAGATAATAACATTATACAAGATAAACAGACAAATTTGAAGTTTGCACGGAGCATCAATTATCCACACCAAAGTGGATCTTAACGACCAACTTCAAGGGAATCTGTTTTTTAATTCAGTTCAGGTAACAACTACCGTATATTCTCGAATAAAGTACGCACTCCTGATTTTGGACAAGTCTTAGACAGATCTTTGGGACTGAAAGGTAAAATGGAAAAACTCAAATAAAGTACGCACCCCTTCTCCACCAATTTTGAACAGACCTTTAACTGGATAAATTCAAATTTATGATGTTTTCCCCAGGTTATTTTGCATGAAATAACCTGCATTTACACTGTCATTGTCTCTATAAACTTGTGAATTGCCTACTGCAAATTATAAAAATCACTGAGAACTGGTAGAAGAAATCAGGGAAAACCAGTTGTACAAGTCAAAGTCACTAACTCAAAAGGATTGTATGCAAATACCAATCTTATGTAAATCATGTTTAGACAATTTCTTTGTTTCATGTTTAGACAACTACAAGACAACAACAATGTGCATGTTTTGAAACATTACTAGAAGTGTAGCTCCCTCCACCTTGCTTTATTTTAGGCTTTTTTACCATTTCTCTGTGCAGTGACCTCAAATAAAGTACGCACCCCAACTTTGGCAACAACTTGTAGCACCTTTTCAATTTTGAAAAGTTAAAAAAGTGCGTACTTTATTCGAGAATATACGGTAATCACACAATATTTTTTGTTTGTTCTTATGTCTTTCGATGTAGAAGACGGGAAAGTGATCCTTGTATTTATAGATTTTGATGAAACATTCTTTAACAAATCTGAGCGTGTCTTGCCAAGGCATTATCGAGTCAAATCCCTATGAAATGAGGAGAGTCAATGATGATAATTTGTACCCTGTGCTTGAACACATTGAGTGTAGCTGTGAATAAATCAGGTCTGGCTCGTTATGGTCTGGTACCAAGGGTGTAATGTCTCTGCCTGTAACACATTTATACTTGTACATCCCATCACACATGACAGGACAGGTGATCATGTCCCACAGGGGGATTCTTTAAGTTTAATATGGCAACCCCAGAATAACAATGTAGGGAGGCGACTGAATCTCTCCATAAATAACTGTTTCTGATTCACAGTATGGTTGCAAAGTTTTTTGGAATCAAACGAAAATTGATGTGCACGTGGACATCATCGATACAATCAAATCAATATGGCCTGATACTGACAGACTTGAACATCCCCCTCCCTGGATGAGGTACGAGTGGAACCTTCAAGAATGAGATACACACAACCTGATAGCTTATTACTTCTGTTGTCTCACACAAAGCTATATTCTCACATGTTGTATAATTATGAACCACCCTGGGACAAGATTAAAGTCTGCTGTTTTATTATTAATAATTACAAATTGCAGTTCGGCAAGCTAGCTATTGCCTCCCAAAACAACAGGTACAGCTTTCAGCTTTGATATACTAGTTGTGTATGCATGCACAGGTGTGATGTATAGCTACAGCCTACTCCACTGTCAGATGTACTTAATATACAACAAGCTAATCTCCCACATTTCCCATTTTATATTAAACTTCATCTACGAAGACTAGGAAGCTAATAAACTAGATCCAGACAAAAGATACTTTTCTCCTCTCCCATCCATCAAGATGACAACTGCAGATATTTGCAGTACCGTATATTCTCGAATAAAGTACGCACTTTTTTAACTTTTCAAAATTGAAAAGGTGCTACAAGTTGTTGCCAAAGTTGGGGTGCGTACTTTATTTGAGGTCACTGCACAGAGAAATGGTAAAAAAAGCCTAAAATAAAGCAAGGTGGAGCTACACTTCTAGTAATGTTTCAAAACATGCACATTGTTGTTGTCTTGTTATTGTCTAAACATGAAACAAAGAAATTGTCTAAACATGATTTACATAAGATTTGCATTTGCATACAATCCTTTTGAGTTAGTGACTTTGACTTGTACAACTGGTTTTTCCTGATTTCTTCTACCAGTTCTCAGTGATTTTTATAATTTGCAGTAGGCAATTCACAAGTTCATAGAGACAATGACAGTGTAAATGCAGGTTATTTCATGCAAAATAACCTGGGGAAAACATCATAAATTTGAATTTATCCAGTTAAAGGTCTGTTCAAAATTGGTGGAGAAGGGGTGCGTACTTTATTTGAGTTTTTCCATTTTACCTTTCAGTCCCAAAGATCTGTCTAAGACTTGTCCAAAATCAGGGGTGCGTACTTTAATTGGGGTGCGTACTTTATTCGAGAATATACGGTACTCCCCTGAGTACATTCAACAGGGGTTTTGGTGTAGATGGCAAGAAAGTTAACTTTGACAGAAGGGCCACAATGCAGGGTCAGCCATGTCTACAATGCATTTCACTACCTGTTCCCGACAAAGATATTCAGTAGATGAGCTTTTTGATATGCATGTACACATGTACTGCTATACATCCTACTTTGAATGCAATTTCCTAGCTCTTGCTTATCTTTGAACAGGAAGCGCTGAAAAAGTAATTTCTTTGCCTCAGGGAAGCTGGGAAGGAGAAACGTTGTTACAATTTGACAGCATGGCTCCTCCACTACTGCCTCTGACATTCAGGATGCCCGGCCGGAATACTGGTACATTGCTCATAATTTCACAGTGAGCTCCCTGCTTGGATCAGGCAATGTGCTGCCTCCTGTATCAAAGCAAGGTCACTGCTGATGTGAGGCAGGATGGCCATTACTCAGCAGCACACCCGGAGCTAAGCCTGTGATCAAAATACCAGACGTACGACTGCATCTTAAAATGTAGAAATTATTCCACACTAATTTATACCAAAGGTCAAATCTAATGCAACGTTTAAAATTAAAAGACAATTATTGACATTACAAAGGTTGGAGAGATTATCTGGTGGACATGGACCTCCAAGCAGGCATATGCTGGAGGTTGAAGGAGGCATTTCTTCATGACTGCTAGCTAGTTTGCATCAAATACAGAAATAAATTAACAAAAACAGACAAGTGCTGATAACGTTACATGATTATGAAATCAATTGGTTCAGCTTTAAATTAGACTGTTTTTTTCTATCAACATTGTTCTTTTAACAGGTTTGAGCTCAGAGGTGTACATGTACATTTATATGTGGTGTCAAAACATAAACATTGAACAAGGAGCATGTACATGTACATTTGGCAGCAGTATCACCCGTAGGGTGCCCTAAAATAAAGATTGCTATCACAAGACTCTATAAAGCTATAAATTTTTTATGAAATGGCTTCGTAGGCCATTCCGTCAGTCTGCAACTATCTGTCATCCATAGGTAGTGATGCTGGATCAACATCATGCACACCTGACAGGAATACCCGTATCTTTGAACCCCTAACTTGTCATGCCTGCTGCAGATAGAATCAATGAGGTATCCACAACAGAAGAAGGGCTTTGATGAGAACAGATTTGAATTGCCTGGAAAGAAGTTGATAACCAGTAAAAACATGTCATATAATTTTTATGTTGTTAAACTTGAAGGAGTTTCAGAGAGGGTATGAAAGAACAGATCTACAACAACCTTTTCTGTCTCAAGATATCAGAATCACCCCATTCACAGATGTCTCAATAACATCAGCAATTTGATGTCATAAAAAATCTATCCAACTAATATGACGGTGAAGACAGCTATTCGCAGTTAAATCAGTCACTAAGGTAACTGAAGGGACATTACCCTTAAGATACCATAAATAGATAAATGGATAAAGTTACAACTGAGCAGCAACAATTGCCCCTTTTAGTTTTACCTTTGCCTATGCACAGTTGCTAAAGCTGAACTTTTAAAATCTCTGTAAGGTTGAATTGGAGAATACACATTATATGTACTAAAAAAAAAACCTAACAAGCACGGCAGCTGAGAAAATAAACCTTAACGACCTTATCAAAGGAACAATTCTAGTCATTAAGCACCCTTGACATTGATATGTTGGCAGCTAGAATGCTGCTATAACTTATTCATAGAGCGCAAAATGATCTCCCTGCACCAGGAAGATAAATTCTACCTCAAATTTCAACATCAAAGATAAGGTACAGGTACATTTCATTTAAAGGGGGTTTAAGATAGGCACTTAAAGCTCTCAAGGACCCTATCAAAGGAACAATTCTATTAACCAACTACCCGTGACATTGCTCAGTTGGCTACTACTAGTACTAGAGGAATAACAATGACTTATTTATAGTGCAATTAAAGAAACACTAAAAACAGTAACATGGTCCACTAAACAGCACTTCAGTACATGGACAGCACAAACCTCTGTCATTCATTGTAGCAAAAAATCATTTCTCCATTATACAGTTGAAGTATCCCGGATAGAAATCCAGACAGAAATCCGAACAGAAATCTGGACAGTTGAAGATCATCTTACCACATAAATTTGAAAAGTAAAACTTTCTACATTGTCCCCATGTCACAAAGATGAATAATAAATTCTCCCAAATTTAGTCACTCATTCCTTAATTCTAGTCACTCCCACCTCAGGGCGAGCCCTTCAAAAGAAATCAATTAGGACCATTTTCCTCCTGCGCTTCCCAAAGCTCCCCATCTCTGGTGCTCATTAGTAGAGAATTGTGACACAACTTTCACATTAAGATGGAGATAACAACACAAATCTTCCCCATTCCAATGACAGCTAACCAGGGGGAAGGGATAATGGGAACCAGTGACAGAGATGAGATGGGATGTTCAGCCCTTAGGAAATTAACATGACTGGGAAACGGCACAGGATCAGGGTCAGGATGAAATAACACTCGCCAAAGTGTGATGCATTCGGCTTAACGAGCGAAAAATTTGAGTCATAAAGAACAATGAATACAAGATACTCTAGTACACAGACCTCGTACATAGAATCCCCAAATATTCATTGTCAAATGAAAGCTGTACATAAAACAGTGTTCTGCATAATCATATTTCTATGGCCCAAAGATTTATCAGGTACCTTGAGGAAAAGAGACTAATCCTGATAAAATCTTTAATTTTTACAACCCCACATAATGAGTACTACATCATTGCAATTACAGAAACCCAACACTCTCAGCCTACAGTCATAGATTTTCTACACTGCTGTGCTCATAATTCAGTCTGTCATATATGGTGGAATATACATCAGACGTGTCATATTACCCCAGGTCACAGCCATGACTGACAGGGCTCTCAGGGGGACTGTACAGCAATGCCAGACATTCTGACTCTTGTAGTTGCAATAATGTAAGAACCTGGGGAATTAAAAGACCATCTTTGAGACCACTTAATACAGGACCAGAACATTTGTTTAAATCTTAATTCATCACAATACCTGAGTGTACATCCTTGTTAAGTTCACATCTCTCCCAGATGTTGTCCTATTTAACCAAAGACCCAGGAAAAATTGATGGGAAGGACATGTTTCTAATTGAGCGCGGCTGTCTCCAGGACCCATTCCTGCTTATTGGATAGAAATTTCACAACGTCCATCCAAAAAATCAGTTTTCTGAAAACAATGAAGACTGCTATAAATGCACCAATGAATGAATCTCATCTTTTCATAATTCAACTGTCACAGAATATAACATCCTTGACTATACAGAGAGCTCATTTGGTCACAGAATGCCATTGGATACAACCTTGTAAACATAATTATAATACTTGAATATACATTTTAATAATTTACTCCATGACATGGATGTTGGAAGTCCCAGACATCAAGATCTATAACTTACAGCATAAGATAATTGTGGGGAGAGCTATCACCTCCTGACCTGGGCATGTAGGCAAGAGAAGAAGGGCAGGTCTCATCAGCAATATTAGAACTTATCCTCTGGTTATACCAAGGTAACCTGTAATCAACCCTAAATGCAACCCTACATTATAACGTTAGGGGTACATCAGAGTACAATAAAATCATTACATACCTACTCATTAGTGTTCTTACTGTCAAGTCTTGAGAATAAATCTCCTGATGACTTGCAATTGTTTACAAAAATTGCTATAAAAGAAGGTTGAGCAGGGATTGGCAGATGGAACCAAAATGGTTGTCTCGATCATTTGTGGAATCAATCAAGCTAACTCAGGGCAAAATACTGGGTGCATATGCACTTTTGTGAACCCTGAACGGGAGCTGCCTACCAAACTTTTTACTGTGGGTGCACCTTGATATTTGTGTACACAGTCTACTATTGTATACTAACAATCTAACATACTATTCTTGAAATCTAAGTGTCAGAAAAAAATTAAATCTTGTGTATTACTGGTTCAAAATGTTTAACTTTGCTGTAGAATTTCATATCTCAGCTCTGAAGATAGTCAGTTAGGTTTGTGCTTAGGTTTGACTGACATTCTACTTTAATCTAATATGTTTTGCACCCAGTATTTTCTGGTGTAGCTAATTCTTTTAAGTTAGCATTTCAAACCATATGCATGCAACTGGCCTAAACATAAAGCTCTAAGATATCTTCTTGCATGCACATGATAGACTTGTTGAAGTTGTTCTGGCCACCTGTGACCTGTCTGTTAAGCTCACAATGTCATCTGCTCATTATCACTCCTTGAGGTGGGGAAAAATGAGTCCTCAGGGTTGCCCTGTACTAAATATAGCACATGTCTGATCAACACCACTTCTACCAGTAACTTGCAACTGGGCTAACCTCCTTCAAGTTCATGGCCCTTCACGGGCCTTGGCATCTACTGTTGAGGGGAAGTACTGATTTACAATTTTCAACATATCGCAGCCGCATTTTTATGTTGGAAAGGTTCTTATGCCCACAGATTGTGTTTCTGCCTGCTACCTAGGTGGAAACTTGATCTCTGGCAAAGATTAGAATCTTTCTGGCCTTCCCAGCAAGGGCTGCCATTGCCTCTACAACTTTACAAATACTAAAGAATTGTAACTACTGGGGAAGCCAGATTTGGCAAAGTGTCATTATGAACCATCCTCTGTAGTGACTGCTGGTTCAATTCTTTCGCTTGCTAACCACAGTGTTGGCAACTGCTCTGAAGCAGACATTTTATTTGAAGCAATCAAAGCCACAGCATCAATGGCTATGATTCGTCTGAGCAAGAATCTTATATATCTGATCCACACTAACATTCCAACTGAACTGTGTCCATATCCAAGGAAATCTGGCTACTTACCTCTGAGAGTTGCGGAGATACAAAAGGGGAAAGATATGGACTACAATTAGATACATATTCAGTTCTAATCATAGGCATCATTCTTGTACTGGCAAATATCTCTTTTCAATGTTACGTATCCATAACACACTACAAGCAACAATGGATGTGATGTGGGCAATCACAGTCGAGGGTATATGCTTTGATGCTACCATTATGCTTGAAGAAGCTACTCTCGGCTCTTCATTGAAACCTCTTATTATTACAGGTTGGTCAATTTTGTAAAGAATGCACAGGATTACAGGCAATTGTGTATAAGGATGGAGGAGTAGATGGTTGCTCTTAACAAGATACTGATGACCAATTGTCAGCACTGCTGAACATTAGAGTCAACTTTGTTGCAATCACAATGATTAAAGTTTATTCAGGCAAATGTCCCTGCCAGAGAAGATTACCAATCACAATGTGTACAATGAAAAGGCACAATTATTGATATGTTTGGGGGCCAAATTAGATGAGAGAAGGATCAGACTATATAGTCTCTTTTTGAGAGAATTAGGTGGAGGTCTCAATCTAGATGTCACAGCTGTTTGTAACTAATCCTGTTGGAACTTGAATATACAGCAAGGCAATCTGCTTCCTGACTCACTGCCTGAGGCATGCCAGGGGTCAGGCACAATTACAAGGACAGCTGCACACATGTAACAGAACTGTCCAGACCCAACCTTACATGAATCATACTGAACCTGACCTTAGGTTTCAGGTGAACATAACCCAACCATCTGGAAACAGCTTATGAAGCTTGTATTTTTTTAGTGATATCACCTTGTTAAGTGCTCAATAACAGGCTCATTATGTTTGGATACTTAATATGGCGCTCCTTGGCTTAAAGGACAGCATCAGAAAATCCTGAAATCATTATTTTCCAGTAGTTTACTCATTAAAAAGTTGATGTACGTCAATTTTTACATTGATCCGCCTAATATGACCCTGTAGACACGTTTGAACTTCGCGCTCTCCTCCTCTCTCCCGCCGCGCTGGGCCATGACGTAATGGCCCCGTGCTGATCGTCTGACGTCACAGATCCGAAACTTCTGGCCAGCCATTTTGCTCGGTGAACCTCGGTCCTCTCAGCGGTAAATAATCACTCCACCATTCTGGAGTTTAGTCCGCTGTTGTTGACAATTACCTTCGTGGACCTGTAAGTCGCGTTGTGAGCTGTCTACGAAGCCATAGTCCCCGGGAGACTGAACATGAATGAGTTTGTCTGCACGTAAACCGCGCGGCGACGGAACGAAATCAAAACAATGGTGGAGGGGGAGGTTCACGCACCGTGCCATTCTGGACTGTTACAGGAGCGAGTTCGAGTCAGTTCTTACCTTCTCCTTTCCGGACAGCACATCGATAATTACACGTAAGCTTCCACGAATTAGGGTTGAATTTACAGTTGTCCAACTAACATTGACTTAAAAAAAACCCGAGTTTTCGTGACATTTTTCCTCTGACAACATACCCTTGATCGCTACATATCGAACGATCCCGTTTTCGTGCCCAAACAGATAGCACCAAAACTTGACAGACTCGAGCGATTTACGCCGCGCCTTTCACTTTATTTTCTGTTCTGAGGAAATATCTGA
>NC_049980.1:25239674-25249914 GCF_000003815.2 Branchiostoma floridae | reverse complement strand
CGCGAAAACGGGATCTTTCGATATGTAGCGATCAAGGGTATGTTGTCAGAGGAAAAATGTCACGAAAACTCGGGTTTTTTTTAAGTCAATGTTAGTTGGACAACTGTAAATTCAACCCTAATTCGTGGAAGCTTACGTGTAATTATCGATGTGCTGTCCGGAAAGGAGAAGGTAAGAACTGACTCGAACTCGCTCCTGTAACAGTCCAGAATGGCACGGTGCGTGAACCTCCCCCACCACCATTGTTTTGATTTCGTTCCGTCGCCGCGCGGTTTACGTGCAGACAAACTCATTCATGTTCAGTCTCCCGGGGACTATGGCTTCGTAGACAGCTCACAACGCGACTTACAGGTCCACGAAGGTAATTGTCAACAACAGCGGACTAAACTCCAGAATGGTGGAGTGATTATTTACCGCTGAGAGGACCGAGGTTCACCGAGTTTGGCTGGCCAGAAGTTTCGGATCCGTGACGTCAGACGATCAGCACGGGGCCATTACGTCATGGCCCAGCGCGGCGGGAGAGAGGAGGAGAGCGCGAAGTTCAAACGTGTCTACAGGGTCATATTAGGCGGATCAATGTAAAAATTGACGTACATCAACTTTTTAATGAGTAAACTACTGGAAAATAATGATTTCAGGATTTTCTGATGCTGTCCTTTAAGATTGAATGCGACAATTACTGTACCATGAGAGAATTTCCCATCATGATGTTATAATGAGTGACTGTGAAATGTTGCTAGTAAATCCCAGTGATAGCACTCTCCTGGCAAATTACATACCAGTGTACAGACTGTGAATCCTAAATCATTGTCAGAGTCTCACTGTTCCTGACACTGACAGACACTAAATCATGCAATCCTGTCTCCTCATCGGCAGAACTGCTCATGTTATGGCTATTTGAACATAAATATCTTGTACTGGTCTTTCCTTCATCTCATGACTTTTATAATGTCACAGGATGGACAAATTATATAACGTTAAAATGGATGTCAGCACTAAGAAATCCACTATTCTGTATTCCAATAAAGTTTTATTGTTCCAAGCTACAATTTGTGTACTGTGTTCAACATTTCTTATCTTATCATTATCATCATCATCATTCTTCTAAACTCCAGATGACTTTATCAGGAGCAAAGTAGATCTTAAAGATTGTGACACACAGTTGGCATCAGCAAAACTTGGATGAAACTTTCTGACCCAAGGTTATTGGGTTATCGGAACACTTGGTCTTCAAAGACCCTTTGACTAGTTTAGCTTGCCAGTTGGCCATTGTATTGTATTATCAGATTAGTGCACTCTTTGAACAAAAGGTGTTATGCAATTCAAATGAGATGAGTGTTGTACAATAACATTAGGTTGTGTACACCTGTTAAAAATTGTTATTTACCAGCATGGTAGTCTCAAATGTCTACTGCATAAAACTGCACAAAATGCCTTGAATTTGTTGATAATATACTTCAAAACATCGTCAACACAGCCCTTAATATTGTCAATAATGATTTGTTTGTTTCAAACAAATTATGTGTGACTGTTCTTCTTAAGTCTAAGAAGAAAGAGTAGACGAATACCTTTGAAATATGCAAAGAAAATAATTAGATACAAATATATCAAATGACTTTTCGACTAAGCGAATGACTGCATAATTTTGGGCTCGTGGTGCAATAAAATCTCGCCCCCCTCCCCATTCATCACAACTTGTCACATAGTATAAAAATGTAAACAATGCCTTACCCTCTTTGGAAAAGATCGACGTTGTAGAATTTCCCAAAGGCCACTGAAAACTCTACCGTGGCCTGCAGCTCCCCCATGGCAATGACCGACTACAACGAGATTCTTCAAGTTCTTGGTAAACTTGAACCTCAGGTATTCTTCAGACTTTCGCTGAACCCGGTATTACCTCTAACGGACCGTTGTCAAGTAAGCTGCGATTAAAAATGCCGGAGAGAAACGGAAAATTTGGACTGTTCCTGCCGGTAGCATCGCCTGTAGAAGTCCTCCTTCGTTCTACATACTCGGAATGCTAAAATTACGCGGAATATTTAGACAGTTGGGCTTCAACACAAGACAGACACACATAGACAGACCTCCCGGCAAAAATAGATCAAAACTTCAACATGCGCATTGGCAGGCCTTCCCACAATCCTCTGGTTTTGAAATGGAAATATAGCAGCGCTCTCTAGCGGATATGTCTTGTTTTACATTATGCAGGACGGAGGATGGTGATCATGATTTATTGAAATTAATTAGGAGATTCTACTCTCCGAGCAGAGGTTGAGTCGAGTAGATATAGTAGTAGTCGGAAAAAGGAGCGCCGGTGTAATTTTTCCGACTACTGCTATCTACGCGACTCAACCTCTGCTTGGAGAGTAAGGAGATTCAGAAAGTTAATTATAACGTTATATGTCTCTGCTGCCAGTCGCCATTAGGTGTTCCGGTAACTCTAAAAATCTTACATTAGATTGCCTTATCACATGTCCATATCACATCAACCGATGACTGATATAGGCAAAGTTTCACCCAGGACCCAAACTGACGTGGATCCGTGATCGTAGCTCAGCGAATGAAATAAACTTTTGTTTAATACTCCAGCTCTGAGTAACGAGACTACATGGAGTCATCGGTTACCAGGTAGGCTGAGATTAGCAAAAAAGAGCCTCTAACTCCTTGTGACGTCTACTTCTCTACGTGAATCTCTGGGAACGGGCTATGTGACGTGAACTTGAGATTCTGATCAAAATTTCAAATGATGATCAATATTACAATGCGCAGCCTCCATGGTCGAGGTCACTTTTGAAATCACAACGAATGCTACTTGTGACTAAGTACAAATTACAAAGACCTCCATAACTACCGTAACTTTATAGCAACCTGGATTACTTGAACTGCTTACGCTCAATAAGCTGGTCATAAGGCCACAGCAAGTAAATTTTATGAATGACATCCTCTGCAGACTACAAAAACAGTGCGATAGGGCGAAAAAAAACAAGATAGGTGAAAAAAAACAAGATGGCTACATTTCAAAAATAGCCACCACAAAGTTGTCATGACTGTTGTAAAAAGAATTAAAGGGACAAAACACGGTATCAGAGCCAGCAAGGCATTCATTCCTGTGTTTTAAGACATGCCGTACTGGTTTGTTAAAAGTGGCACTACTGTGGTCACTGGCATCACCAACAAAGTTGGTAACAACACTCATAGCTTCCATATTGGTGTCACTTTTACAACTATCCAATAAGTTTCATTTCTACAACTACTGTCCATGGTACCTCGCAAGTGTCACTTGTACAAGTACAATTATTAGGCTACAACACAAAACATTTGCTCATTTTGTACTTTATCGTCATGTTGACCATCCCTGCAGAAGAAAAAAAAAATTTCTTTTTTCTTAAATCAGGCACAAATTAATGCGCGCGCTGATGTCATCCATAAAATCTACTTGCTGTGGCCTAAGTTAGTAAGCAGCAGGTTACGAGTAGTGTCATGGTAGTGTTGTCTAGCTGACAGCACGTGACGTACTTTGTTTTACGTCAGAATATCAGCATATTTACTCCGCTAATCTGGACATAAGTCTTGCAAATAAATTAGTCCGCTCCATTCCAAGTGCGGCTTCGCTGCCATGACGATACATTTATTACTTCCGCTCCTTCCCCATAATCCCTCAAGTATCCCATAATCCTCTTATGTGGCAGGTACCATCGGTACGATCAATGAGTAATGACTTTGTTGATGGATAATCTCTTGTACGGACTAGTCAACTGTTTTTATCAGCAAAAAATTCTTCCTGTAGAACGTAATGACGGGAGTGCTAGCAACAAAGCTATGTAACCGGATCCGACCAACCCCCTTGCATACAGTCATTCATGTTTGTTTAGTCCTTTGTGAATGTTTTCCCAGCAATATTTACCTAGTTCGTACAAGAGAGGTCGTCGCCATTTGCAGTGTGCTATGTTATCAGTGCCACAGTAGTAACCTGGAATTCCTCGGGGTGTGTTACCTCGCGTTACTACGCAATTTCGCCCTTAAGTGGAAAGGTACTACCTCAAGTGCCGCCCAGGACACACGAGCAGTTGTTCTAAGATGTCTACAGTTCAACTACACGTCGTTCAAAGACAACATTTCGGTCTTAAGAAGTGAGGTGAGTATCCGGACCGTGCCTGTTACTACCCACTGTGTTGACGATACACGCGTCTCGGTAGATGAGGACGTGAACACCACCCAAGAAGCGACGCTAAAGACACGATGTCCTACCGAAGACACCTCCGTCTGAGACTTGAAAATGATCCGAAGAACGGGGGAAGGAAGAAGCTCAAGCTGGTCGGGAAGGATTTGTCTGGGGGCCTCCCCTATGACCTGTTCGATCTCTCTGAGCTCGAAGTTCTTGAGCTGAGCCCAGAGCGCCAGTCATGCTTGTTGTACCGACTGGAGAAACTACCGAAGGAGATCGGTCGGCTGGTGAACCTCAAAGTGCTAATGCTAGACACAAACGAGCTGAGAGAACTACCGGCCGAACTGAGCAACCTGCGACACCTTGAGCGTCTTGCTCTCAGTAACAACAGGTTGAAGACCCTACCCCAGGACTTCTCCGACCTCAAGAGCCTCCAAAGCCTCCACCTTGTTAACAATCAATTTGAGGAGTTCCCCCTTGAAGTCTGCTACCTTGAATGTCTTACCTTCCTGGACGTAAGCGACAACAAGTTGACAAGTTTACCCGAAGAAATATCTTACATGGGGAGACTGGAAACTTTCCTCCTGTTCTTCAACGAGTTAAGGAGTCTACCAGACCGTATTTGTAAAATGAAGACTCTGAAAACATTGTGGCTTGGGAAAAACAAGCTGACGACGTTGCCGAAACATTTCGGACGCCTGAAAGACCTGGACTGGGGCTACCGGCAGCACTCCTCTAACATTGACGGGAACCCACTCCGCAAGCCCCCGCTGGAGGTCTGCAGGAGGGGTCCGATGGACATTGCTAGGTATTTTGCGATGAAGGAAGGGTGGAAAGACGGTGACCCGGACTCAGACTACGAAGAAACCCAAGAGAGAGATCAAGAAGAAGACGAGAGAAAGGCCGTGAGGCACACGCACAACGGACACGTTTAAACTGTGATCACGTCGTCATCAGCAACAACGCTACCCACAAGACCTACGTTTTCATACCACAGTATTTGATAGACTATAAATGATTTAGATATGACGTTATAACGACTTGTGTTCGTTGGTGAACCTGTGATGAACTTGGAATAACAAGTTTGTGCCAAGAGGGGGTCGAATACATTTGTTTATATATAGACAGTAGGGATCTTTCGGGGTGAAGATGTGCAACTTGGAAACTTTTGTATTGAATTGTTGGTTAAGTCAAAGTCAACATGTAAGAAAAATTAATTGCAATAGAGTGTTTTTTCTTCTTCTCATTTGCCGCACCGCTATTTAAAGCCGCATAATTTATAACTGTAAATGCAAAACAATACAGGGTTGCATTACCGGGCAGTAACTTTTTTCTATGCTCGTGCTGGGTATGGTGTTTCCATTTGAAATCTTATAGTCACTATAACTGAATCCGGCCATGTAACGCCATTATAGTTGTCACATCATCCGACAGCGGCGATTGTCCTGTGGAGAGCAGTCAAACACGGCCCATTCTAACAGGTGTTTTTGTGCCCTCGTTCTCCTTTATTGTGATCGATAGCCCGAAACTGTTTGGTGTAGATCGGACCGGTCACCCTTCGTGGCACCGATGTGCAAATACGGCTCCAGGCAACACCAACGTTATGTTATATGAAATCACTAGGGCAACACCAGGGCGGTGTGGAATAAAGTGGCAATGGAGTATAACAACACTGATGAAAAGTATGGTGTTTGTGTGCATAGTACTGTAAGTCAGGTAATACTAGTAGTTAGCCTGACTAAGGTAATAGACACAATTTAGGTCTGCAGCGGTGAGTGCAAACTTTGAACATATTTTCCCCAATTAGTCACGGGTGCAGCATATGACACGTGTGAGGTCAGGAGAAGCAAACAATGCTTTTAATAGCAAAGATTAGCTATGGGGCACGGCCATTTATTTTGTAATTGCTCATTCTGAAACTTGATCTATGGTGTGGGTTTTCATGTGGCTATGAGAATGTAGCGTCTACTCTGACTATCGGCCTCCACTAAACATAACAGCGCAAAAAGTTACTTTTACTGAAGAGGTCCACTGATGCATCATCAGTAATTTGTGATATATGTGCACTGAAACACAAGAAGGGCCTGACAGGCTTTTGGCATGGTCAGTTAGCGCTACTTGAACCCCACTGTTACAGCCGTTCAGATATTCAGGTGTTCACGGCATCAATATTATGAAGGTCTCATGCGCGTAGAACTAACTTTTTCGCGGGAGATCATAGTTCATTGCAACGTTGTAAGCTGGTTGGGCATAATCAATATCAACCTGGTCTTGGGACTCAGGCATGCTCAGAGAGTTTGCTACTCCTATTTGCTCCATTGATCCAAATAGAGCAAACAGTTGTTTTGAGTCCAACTCTAACGTTACTTACAGCCTGTATCTCCTTTTTCCAAAACGGTCTCCAACATCAGACTCTTGCCAAAGACCGCTACTGAGATATTAGAACTTTTCAATTTCTGGATGTACAGTGTACTTGCATGTGCGTATTCTTTTTCGGAAATATATGCTGGGACGCCAGGAATCCCTTGAAGAAGTTTCCAAGTCCTTGTAGTACCGGCAGTGGCAGCACAGGAAAATGCCATGCCTTCATGTAGCGTTGCCTAGCCATGTCGAGAGACAGCGCACAGCGCATTTGAACTTGACAGTCTCCGGGGGGAGATCAGAAGAATATAACGTTAGAATTACAGAAACAGTGCAGAATATATTACTTATGATTGCAACGTTAATTTGTTTCAACATTTTTCAAATTGAAGTAGAAGTAGAGACTTTGTACGGAAAGTTACTATATTTAGACTATCACTGTACGCCCCCTCATGTATATGGCATAGTCTGGAACTAAAGCACTGTGGGTAATCAAAGATGGCAGCGCCCATGTAGAAAAATTTGCGACCGTCTGACAAAGCAGTTTTTCAGCAAGGTCTGAGTGTTTAAAGGATCCCAGACAGCAAACATGGCTAGCAGAGTACAACAGGTAAGTTTGCTCATGGTTTCTATGTTTTTTCCTTGTTCAGAGTGACACAACAAAGAGCGAAAATGAGGTCAGCGCCCCCCTCCCCACAACAATGCCTGGCTGTGTCACGAGCAAATAAAATTATATGGAACGATTATACTAGTATGTAGGAAATCATTTTTGTATAAACGGTACTGATTTATTTTGCTGATTTAGGCAAGGAGGTTTAACAAATCCTCCTTGATTTAGGTTACATTATAGATTATTCTCTCAAAATTGCCAACTCGATAGGCTAACCAGACAAGCAAAGCATGCATGCAGCAAAGCAAAAGTAAACCACGCCACGTAAATTATGTACCAGCTGTTACAGTATAGAGCAATAAACACATAATCACATGGTCTTATACTTGTACTGACTGACATTCTCTTTCTAACGAACACTCTTCTTTGCCAGCATTGGCTGACCTTCTCCAGAATGTGGTTACTATGTGATGCCAGATGGCAGCCGGCACCAGAACTGGCCAAGAGGATCTGTAAATATCTGGAGGGTCGGCACAAACCTGTCTACCATCCACTGAGTGAGTATGCATAACCTGCTCGTACATGTGGCAGCGTGTTTTCCCATTTTATAGTTATGTATTGAAGGAATTAATAAAGTAATGAAGATTTCCATGCCTGAAAAATTTCCGTCTTTCAACCTCCTTGACTAAACTTACTAAAATGTCTGTGAAACTGTCAAACTGCAGTTGAGAGACGTTTGAAAAGAATGTGTTTGGTTTGTTTCCTGCAGCTGATTGCGGGGACCATGTAGTAGTGATCAACACCAAGGAAGTTGCCTTTGACAAGAACCAGTGGGAGAAGAAACTTTATGCTGTCAACACAGGGTTAGTACTAGTAGCACGACTCTTGTAATACTGGTGCCGGGTAGTGAGTTTGGACCTGTATCTCTAATTGTGAATGTGCATTGTGTGATGTAGTACAGACCTTTTCAGGATTCGTATCAAGAAACTTCAAAGGATATTGTTGATCTCAGAAAAGATGTCATTCATCTGCATCTGCATAGGATACCCCCAAATGACCCCGCGAGGGGCAAAAGTAGGGGGGGGAGCTGAGGCTCCCGGGTTAGGACGGGCAGGCCGCCTGCCTGGCACGGAAGTGCTCAACGTTGGGAGCACTTACAACCGTGCCAGGCAGGGCATTCCACTCGGGAATTGTGCGTGGGAAAAAAGAATGTTTGTAGATATCGGTGCGTGCAAATATGTGTTGATATTTGAAGTCGTGACTACCCCGGGTGCGCCCTTGGGCAGGCTTCAGAATATTGCTGGCGTCTATGTTAATATTATTGTTGACTACTTTATAGAAAAAGGTGAGGCGGGCGTTCCTCCTCCTTTCGGAGAGAGGGCGCCACTGCAGGTCTGAAAGCATTTGTGTCACGCTGCTAGTCTGCCGGTAGTCATTTAGGGTCACTCGGGCTGCCCTGCGCTGGACGGCCTCCACCGCCTGTATCCCTTTGTTGGTGTACGGGTCCCAGACGATGGCACTATATTCCAAGTGAGGCCGTACCAGCGCTTTGTAACAAGTGGCCTTGACCCTAGATGGACAATGGGTCAAGTTGCGCCGAATGACTCCTAGGACCTTACCAGCTTTGCTGAAACCACACATGCACTGTTCAGAAAGGACCAGATTGTTGTAAAGATACAGCATTATTCTTCGTATGACATATCTCTTTAAAAAAACATATCTATACCAAATAGTTCAAGTTGTAGAGAGGTAATCTTCACATGTTTTTTTTTTTCTACAGATATAAGAACACAATGATAGCAATGTCAGCAAAAGACTTCCATAGAATGGACCCTACTAAGGTACCTGTAGTTTTAGTTAAACTTAAATCCTCTGTATCTTTGCAAGAATTCCTGAATGGAAGCTACATTTGGAAGGATAAAGTATTTGTGTCAGCTGGCAAAAGATTAAGTGTAGATGAATATTCATAGTCATACTTTTGTGATAATAGGTCTTTCTAAACTTATTGGACAAGATCAAAACCAAAATTCATAACCCTAGATTACATGCATCTAGCTATGTATTCTGCATTTTGCAAGGTTGTTGAGAGGGAAGTGTACAGTGAGCTACCAAAGAACCTCCAGAGAAAAAACCTGATGACAAGATTACATCTGTTTCCAGATGAGGTAAGTGGCCGAACAAACATATCTTCATAACCAGTCAGCTTTTTTAATTGCTTCAAGCTGATATGGTAAATTAATGTTAGTGCTAGTTAGTGATAGACTGCATCTTTGTAGGTAACTGAACTCTGGAAACTGTTTACATATGTGCTAGAAATTTCTTTGCAGAAGTGATAGCTATTTCTTATTGCTCTACTGTAATACAAAACCTTTACTCTTTTAATGTTTCTGCCAACAGAACATACCTGATAACATTAAGCAAAACTTAGTAGACATCATCCCACCAGTCATGGAGCCTCCCAAGAGGCTGGATGAGTTCACAGAGGAGGAAAAAGCTTCCTGGCCCAGATTCTTCATACCGTAAGTGGCTGCGGGTTTAGCTCTGGGACAGGGATATAAGTAACAACCTACCGTCTCATAAAAATGTATCTTTTTGTTACTAGTACATGTACTACTAGTATCATAGATCTCTTGGCTAAGCTGTTGTAACAGATTTTACAAGCCAAGCAGAATAATTTTACCCTTGTTGCAACCTTTTGAGTGTGTTAGACCCAGGTACTCTCATGAGAATGGGTACCCAGTTTAGAATGATCTCCCAGCTCTTTCCATTGAATCATATCTGTAGAGGAAATGTTGCTCCTCTATAGTTGTAAATGTCAGCATGATTACAATTCTTCTATTTGTTGTTGGTTACAGACCTGCAGACTACAAGCCATCAGACTGAGGCAGACACCAAGAAAGACTTTTACAAACCTTTGCACGTGAACTATGACTTGTATTTTCAGAAAAGATATTACATCCCTACAATCCATTGCTTAAAGTTTTTGTAGTACTTTTCCAAGGTGGAAACAGCCCTTAGATTTCATTGTAAATATTTTCTTTCATTGTAAATATTTACTTGTTCTATTGTGTATCTTGATGTAAAATCAACGTGAAGAATACAAT
>NC_049980.1:25220538-25238885 GCF_000003815.2 Branchiostoma floridae | reverse complement strand
GGTGCTGATTACCATGTCCTTGGTTTTTTTGCAAACCAATCCGTCAACCTTGACGGACAAAAATCCTTGGTGGAAGCTACAGGCGGCTTGGGGACGCCGTCCACGGCCGTAAAAGCCACACACTGTTTTGCTATTGTTATGATTGTTGACAATGTGTGTCGGCGCCCTTTCGCATACGATAATCTCATTAAAACCCATTTTTCAAGGTCTCAGTTCAGTCCTTCTAATTAATTTTCGCGGTTTTCGCGACGATTGTAATTGGCTGACGGAAAAAAAATTCGAGCTGGCTAAAGCCCTGGTCGGACCAGAAGGGAAGAATACAGCCTAGAGGAAAACGTTTTCAGTTGATGCTGTGTTAACTCTGCTTAGTGGTGTTGGAATGTTGGTACAAAGTCAGCAATACTCAGAAACCAAAAGATGCTCACACAAAGTATGAAAGGAAAGAAAAGAAAGACTAGATTTTAATGCTTTACAAAAGGCACGTCCACCCATCCTACTACTAATGTAATGCCAAGATATATCCCACATACATGGTAACAAAAGCCCACTGGCAAGCACGTCCCAGATCAAGTTAAGTACACATATAGCAATAACAATCATTAAGATAGATTAGTCTCCAAATAATGAGTCCCCGTCAAATGATACAAAATGATAGAAAAATATGTTCCCAGAATGATGAAGATGAATGGCTGAATTGATGTCACTACTTAACCCCCACCCTGCTGTGGGTTCATCAATGCACCCAAGTTTGTATTGGTTACAGCAGAAGTCAGCAGGGAGAGGGTTAACTGGCCTAACGATGTGTGTGATGATGATAGCTAACAGTAACATCCTTACCAGTGAAGACCTGTATCTTACTGCCTGTGGTCAATATACACTTGTGCCTGGTGTAACATGATTTATTTGATGCTCTAATTAGCATACAAAAATTTGTTCAAACAGCTTTGCTAATTGACATTGATAAGGTGGGTGTATCCATCCATGTCTAACAGGCCATAAAAGATTGCTCCTACTAAAAGTGAAAAACCTTGTCTGACCAATGTCTTGACACAGCAATGGTGAAACTGCCTCTATTATCATGCAAGTACATGGTACAACCAAAGTTGTAAATGTTCTTGCATCCACTAACAGCACTAGTGATTTATCAGCATTAAATTCCACCAAAAACCATCCTATAACAGACAGAAGCTTTGTTACCATAATAATACATGCCACCACTATAAGCAATACTGAATCACATGTGCCTGTAATAAAGCATTTGAGATACGTTTCATAGGCTACAGGTCTAAACTGTTCAAAACTAAGTGAACTTTGAAATGTAGTGAGGGTGGATACTACAACATTGTCATGATTATAGATTAATGCACCTTGAATGGTTTTCTCTCTCTAAGCCATTCATGTATACTACAGATAATATATCTCCATTAATTCTTACAACAAGAATAAACAACTTTACATATATTCAAAGAGAAAGTAGTAACAATAGAAAAAATAAAGGCAACACACCGTAGCATGCATTTTTGAGTATAGATGACCTGTACTATGACTACAGAATGGAGCACAAGAAATGGAGTCTGGAGTTCAGCCCACAATCTATCTAGTTCATTACATGTATGTGCATAGACCTCTGTAAATACATGTATGTCATGACTGTATGCAGATCTTTTTAAAGGCACGACACCATGAGGACCATGAAAGTGTCTGTCTATTTAAAATTGAAAAAGTTAGAGAGCTTTCAAAGGTAAGAACTTCCCTTTGGCAAGGTGTTTAATGCCTTGCTAATGCTTTAGTTTGGCACCAATCTAGCATTACATACCACTTTCAAGGGTCTCCAATCCTTTGTGTATGGGGAGGACCTTCTTGATGTTTACTCTGCACAGCATGGAGTACTTACCACCAATACTAGATAGATCATTTTGTGACCATAAACGTTTGTGAATGATCTTAGAACATGGTACGCATAAGACAGAGAGCCCTCTTATCAGATGCCATGGTCATATTTGTCACAATTATGTTGTGTGAGCATTAACCATTTTCAGCAATATATGGTGTTGAAAACAATTGATGTTGCAAAGCTATGGGTACAGTAGTCTAAAGGGACAAGAGTAAGGTGAATGGTTCAGTTGACAAAGGGTATAGAGAAGGCAGCAGAAAAAGAACTTATTTGATAGCAGGTTCTCTTGCATGTCATGTTCTCCACTGACAGTTTTGTGATAATATCATCGAACTACACCACTTCTCTCACACATGCTAAATGTGTTACCTTTCTCTACAATGTTATGTACAAAGCACCATAAAAGGCAAACTTGGAAAACTGACTAATATATATGGAAGTAGCACCATAGTTCAATCAGTAAAACCTACTCATAACTCACGTCAACAGCTTTGTTACTCCTGTACTAATCAACTCTCTTTCCTACTTCATCTTTGATTGACATCCTGTCCTACGTCCTCATTGGCTGCCTGCCTATGAAACGGGTTGGCGGAAACGGCTGCCCGGTCGGTCGGCGGAAACCGCTGCCTGGTCCAGTCCGGAGGTTGGTTTTGGGGGTTTCGAGTATACCAAATGTAAACAAAATGGCTTGCAAAATGGCAGTAATGTAGGCTGACCCTACAACTTACAGTAGCACTATATCATAAACATTACCGTAATTTCGGAAATTCGAAAACGCAAACACGGCGTAATTTCGAACTTGTACACGTTTTCGGTGAACACCAGATACACCTCCTTCTAATAGAGGACAGAAGCAAACTTTATTATTACTTGTTCTTCGGAATAGCTTTAGACAAATAAGATGCGGGCATTGATTAGAGTATGAGTCATTTGTGTTGAAGATTAATTGCTAAGTTTTTTTTTTCTCAAGCCGACCGTGGCCATGTTGTTTATCGCGGTGTTATTTGGGCTCTAGCCGCTCTGCTGATCTGAGACTGGATGGGATTATACTGACTTTCAGTGCTTTGACAACGAACACATTTGTTAAATCCTTGGTTAAATCTTTATTATCTTATCATTTCCAACATGTGAGAAATAGTATCGTGATCAATCAAAGAATTGCAGTGGGGAAATCTTCAGACACTGGTGAAATCGCCAGTTTGATCTTTTGAGAATTCAATGTTCGGTGACAAGTTCGCTTACGGGGAGGAAAGACTACCAAACGGCGGAGCTGTTTTCGTGTGAAGTAACAAAATCATAAGAAAATGTCGTACATAATTAATATATAATTGACTACATTAGACAGTTTAAACCAGAACCTGACACAAAAAATTGAATGCATGCGTTTGTAAATGTACATTTAGTATTAATTATCTAAATTTGAATTCTTTTACAGTTCTTAGATATAGTTTCTCCTCGGACATGTCAGACAGCTCGGCGCGGTAGCACTGTCAAAATTGATTGATTTCGTCGCCAGCGCCCGCAGCACATATGATACTAGATCAAAGAACCGCCACCTTGTAAAACCATGACGTAGCGAACTTCTGACATTCCTTACTGGGGGACGTTCTGATAGTAGCTGGGGACAATCTTACCAAGAAATGTCAAATTGATCTTTTTTTCAAAAGATAAGTAATTTGGCCAGCTTCCTTTGAACATGTAGCAACATCTAACAACCGTTATGGAATATTTAGTAGCCATTTTGATAACTTCACTTACACTGCTGTTTGCCATACTCGAAACCCCCAAAACCAACCTCCGGACCGGACCGGGCAGCGGTTTCCGCCGACCGACCGGGCAGCCATTTCCGCCAACCCCTATGAAACTGCAACCAATGAAATCAAGGTGTCATTCAATGCTGAGGCAGCTGTCCTATGTTGGGATTTGTCAGTTATTTCCCAGGCCCTTTTTTATTCTTGTTGTTGGACATGATCGGTGAGAGGCCTAGGCAGGACATGGGATCGCACACTCCAGGGCTGCCAGGGGGCCCACGCTGGCCGAGTGCTCCTGTAGCACCGACGGGGCCGATGGGACCAGGGGGGCCGGGGTTGCCGGGGACACCGATGCCAGTCTCTCCTTTCCGTCCTGTAAAGAAGCAGAGTTCTCTTTAAATCCCAATGCAGGGCAAAGCTACTGGTAACAAAATCAGGCATTGAATTGATTATGCTTCATCACATGGATTACAGGTCAGCACCAAGGAAAGAAACGTCCATCTATAAGCATCTCAATCATAGCAACTAACTGTAACGTAGTAGATGACAGATGGCATGCAACCATTAGGCAATGCATTCACTATATTGAATAATTCATTACTTCCTTGAATCCTTGAAATCTGCCTGAATTTTACTGATGTTTAATTGTTTCTTCAAAGAATGTTAAGCAGGTGATAAGACTGGTAGAAATCACATCTGAACATGGTGGCTCCGTTTTGTGGAGCTGAGTCCTACCTGCTCTCCCAGGTGCTCCGATCGGACCTGGTATTCCGTAGCCTGGCTCTCCGCGGTCTCCTGGCATGCCTTGGGGCCCTGGAAGTACAGGAGTGTCAGAAAATCTTCATATATGTATATAACAACAATGCTAGAATTAGCTTTCAAGCAGCCTGTCCTTAAGAGTTTGCTCCAGTAGATGACATGCATATTTTTTTAAGTATCTCTTTCTTGAGGACTCTTTATGATGTACAGCAGTTATGCTAAGTGATTGTGCCTGATGGTTACAGGAGTGTAAGAAAATCTTCATATATATATAACAGCAATGCTAGTATAAGCATCCAAACCTTAAAAGTTTGGTCCAGTGGATCTTTCTTGATGAATGTTTACGATGTCTATTAGTTATGCTAAGCAGCTGTACCTGATGGTCCAATGGATCCTCTGTCTCCCGGCATGCCAGGATTTCCCTGTGGTCCAGGTGGCCCTGATATCCCGACGGGCCCGCGCTCTCCGGTAGGACCAGGCTGGCCCGGCGGGCCGGGTGGTCCAGGGCGGGTCATCACCACCGTGCGCTTGGCAGCCTGCTGGGCTAGGTTTGCTGCCAACATCTTCATGTGACCTGTGGTTAAAAGTTGTAAAAGCTTGGTTCATCGATGATGAGAAGCTGGTATCTTGAGAGGACAGTTTTTATAGCTTAGTACTCTTTTCACAAATTGCTTTTGCTTCCTCAAGTGTTATCTTTTCTTGGGTACATTACTTTGACAGGAACTATAGTATGTGCAGGATTTGTCAAAGTATTTGGTAAAGGAGCAAAACCAATCATAAGCAGTCACATGGATATTTCCTGAATTTCCTCTATTTGGGTTAGAGCCGTCTCGTATCTTTAGATATGCTCATGTGCAACGATCACTAAGTTACAACTCGCTACTGAAATAACTGTTATAGTGCTCAAACTCACTGTCAATGGCCCTCTCACATATCCTCAGGACTTCCTCTTCTGATGGTGATCTTCCCTGGTAACAGAGAACAATGTAAGGTCATATGTATCATTGGAGGAATATTCAGCACCAAGGACAGACCCAATAGGCTGTGTCCTTCAAACCAACCATGGCACACGGAAACCTTGAACACACATCTGATTGAATTTTATCAATTTCTCATTTCAGGCTTAAAGGAAAGATCACTTAAAAATTTTCCTCCAGTTTACCAAGCTCATTTTTCTCTTAGTTATTTTGTATGACTTTTATTAATCATACTTATTTTTCTTGTTCGATGTATATTGTTATAATTCAGGCCTCTCTTGCTCTGTTATGACTCTTTTTATTTCATTACCATGTATTTATTGTTTCTTTCTTTGAGCACAAAATGAATTGAATTAAAAAAATAATAAACAGCAACGAGGAAAGAAGGTACTATTTACTGGTTGTCCCGTCGGCCCTTGTGATCCAGGGAAACCGCGAGAACCCTCCACACCCGGAGGTCCCCGAGGTCCAGCTGGTCCAGACTGTCCAGGCATACCCGTGGCACCGACAGGGCCTACTGAGCCTGCATCTCCCTTTGGTCCTTCCTATGGAGAAACAGGTTCAGGAATGCAGTAAGCAGCATTTTGGCATGTGAGCCTTGTCAATTTGTCACTTAAGAAGACTGGCATTGGACTGGGTACCATCCTCCGTGGCGACTGCTGGCTCAATATTTTTGCTGGCATACCACAGTTACCAAGTTAAAAGGTTGAGCCAGCGGTAACTATGGTACCCAGGCTAGACAGGAGTAACTCAGCTAGTCAATACTGAAGATAACGTTTCAGAATACAGCTCTAGGACTTGTTAGGACATGTTTTCTTACATTTAAAATTCATGAATTTGTTCTATTCATACCTTTCCTCTGGGTCCAATGCCACCAATATCACCCTGCAAACAAGATTGGAAAAATGTGAGAAAGGTGGCTAGGAGATCAACAAATCTTTAAAAAGTGGAGATAGTAAATTATTATCAAATAGAATTTCTCCACATACAGGCAAATGCATAATAGATAGGTGTCTGGTGATATTTGAGGAGTTAGACTAACCTTTGCCCCTCGGATACCATCCAGACCAGGCATTCCAGGCTCTCCCTTGGAGCCATCCCTTCCTGTAGGCCCCCTCATTCCCTGTGACAGGAAAAATAACACAGAACATTATTAGCTCATTGTCATTATCAATATAAGGCAGATGCAGGTATGAACAGTAGCATGAATTAATGAATGAAGACCTTTGTTGTACATGTTTCCCCAACCTAGCTAAGTTTAGATAATGACGAAGGCAAAGCATAGCATAGGCTATCATATAGGTTCAGCTTCTTCTCTCTTCTTCAAGTTCTTGGTATTGGTGAAAATGTAGGAATATACAGTAGGATTGCATGGGTTTAGTAGCTATTGTCAGTTTGTTGAAACACATGAAGAATATGATATTTTCATTACTCTTATGTTTAAAGTGAAGGAATCTACTCTCTATAAAACTACTATAAGGTAGGATATCCCTGTCAGGAATAGGATCATGTTTACCCTTGGTCCAGGATCACCCATGTCACCTTTCTGTCCTGGCATACCCATGGGGCCAGCCAAGCCTGCAGGACCCTGCAAACAAAAAGAGGGTGTTCTCAGGTATGTTTTGAACATCTTCTATGATGGTTTTCATGAGACTGCGTTCCCAACGAAAATATCTGACTTCCATGCTGTCATCAAAACTAGACAAGATTTCAAGATGTTTATCCTCCAAAGCATCACAGTAACAGAAGCCTGTTTGGCCTGAAAGTTATAGACGTATGACAATGTATATTCACTCAAAACACTTACAATTTACTCAAAGGTACTTACAATTGGTCCCACAATACCCTGGGGGCCTCTGTCTCCCTTTTCTCCTGGGTATCCCTGCAGTCATAAGAAACAGAGAAACATAGTGTACAATGTTTGGTATATTATGCTTGTACACGCAGTGTATTAGTACGTGGAATCACTTGCACTACATTATGATACAAGGGTGAGAGAGTGTAAGAGACAGTTGATGCCATGTATACTGAACACATATTGTGACATGAAAAAAGGGGCAAAAATCTGTACAACTTACCATTGGACCTCTCTCCCCATCAATTCCATCAATACCAGGAGGGCCTTGAACACCCTAGAAGATAAGATCAATGAAAGATGAGATTTCCATTCCCTGACCATGCTACAAGCAAGCTATGAATCTGTCCTTATAATTACGAACGAAGGAATGTGAATGACAAGCAAATAAGCGAAGAATATGTTTAGAAGAATGCCCAAAATTTAATGGTAAATGAAATGATGAGATATACCATACAACTGGTTTGATCATATAAAGTGTGCTTGGACATGAAGTATATTTGGTAGATTCATTTTGAAACTGTCACAACTTGTTCATAAAACTGCCATTCCACATGTGTGAATGACATGCAAAACTTTTTACATACTGTAGGTCCTCGTTGTCCCACTGGTCCTTGGTTTCCGTTCAGGCCAGGGTTTCCCTTGGGTCCAACTGGCCCAATGGGTCCTGGTTGTCCAGGTACACCCTGGAGAGGAGAGTGTGGGGGGAGTAATGGGGTCAAGTTAGATACATTAGAGCTGGTTGATGATGATGTTATCCCACGGTATTCTCCTTGATATTTGCATTGATTGAAGTATAATAGCAAGTTATTCGACTGTATCAAGTCTTTAAGATATAGAATTTTTCTTATATATATATATGTTAAACTTATTTGTTAATGTGAAAAAACAGATGAAACCTGAAAGTAAATGCACCACACTCACCATAGGACCCTTGTCTCCAGTGATACCCGATGGTCCGATAGGCCCAGCCTCTCCCTGTTGAAAAATAACCAGATGACATCTCAACTATCAGAAAATGTTGACATGTATACGAAGCTGAGCATCAACTATTGAGATCTTTGGGATTCCCCCATGACAAGCACAAAAGATGATTTAGATGAGCTTGATTCGACCCACCTTCAAACCTGGGAATCCATTCATGCCGTCTCTGCCTGGTACTCCATTCATCCCCTGGAGCATACAATATAATGCACTGTTGTCAGCATAGAAGTAAGTACGCTGATATCATAAGAGTTGATCTCATAATGAGAATAAGTATTGTAATATTGATAAATCATTTATGCAAGAAGTACTTTTTAATAAAACTCTTGACATGAGTTTATTTCTGTTTTGTGTGTATTCTACAGAATACACAGCCACATCCATGCAGCTTTACATGCAGTACCACACAGCATTGTACCAGTGACAAAATAGTTCTGTTTCAGCAGAAGGCAATGATACCAAAATACTACTATAATAAGCAATGTAAACATGTCTCACAGGTTCTCCCTTGGGTCCCATCATTCCGTTTCCGCCCCTCCTGCCTGGTTCACCCTGTACAACACAAAAACAAGACTCAAAGATCTCATATGTCCATGAAATATTCTAAGTTTTTATGAATATCTTTTTTTATTCATTATTGTGAATCTCTCGCTGATTCTGTCCAAGTTGTTCCATTTCTGCATTTTCCGACCAACATGTAGGAACAACCTTGGACCCGAGTCAGGCCAACCTTCCCATCCTGCCAGTCTCCAGTTCCACCATCTTCTGCCTCACTTCCTGACACTCTGCAATACTCAATATCTATGGACACACACCAACACAAACAAACTCACCTTTATTCTTACTCGGAATATGGTGACAAAATACAAATGTACAAATACAAGTGTCTTGAATCAGGATGATGTGTTTATCATGAAAGATCTTGCTCAAAGATAGTCATTTATAGACTTATAATGTGATTCAAAGGACAACTTACCTTCGTTCCTTTGAGGCCTTGTGGTCCCATACTTCCCCTCTCTCCATCAAGACCCTGTACACAGATAATAATGAAAATTATGACTGGTACAACATGATGCTAGTGTACAAGATCGAACTGTTTCAGAGTCTGAGCATCAGATATCTTGGAGCCTGATGAGCAAAAAGAGGATTGGGAAGTGAGCAGTAATGTCTGCTGCTCAAAAAGAAAACATCCTCTGCAGTATATATAAATGTTACCTGTGCTTGATGCCTGTAGTTGATGCTTGTACCAGCCCAAGGTTTTTATAGCTGGTGACATTTTCTTCAATTCTTTAGCCTTGTAATATGGTGTGTCATATATTGTTGAAGAATGTGTATGACAGTGACTACATGTACTTACACGCATGCCCTGTTCACCTGGCGGTCCCATCAGACCCATAGCCCCCGGGTTACCCTGGGGAGAAAGAAAAGACTTGTCAACATCTGAAAGTTTGTCAACCAAAGAGAAGGACAGAGTTAAGCCACAATTGCTTGGCCTGCTGCTATTTTCTATACTGGTAACCCACCTTTTGCCCCTTCTGTCCCTCCGGTCCTTTGTCACCCCTTGGCCCCTGTGGTCCCTGTAGGAAGAAATAATGCCTGTGTTAGTAGTGATATACCCAACCAAGTAGCTTGTATGAAAGAATGAAGCCAGTTTTCTCTTGTTAAATGTCAGTGTTCTTATGTAACGTTACATGGATAACCCCCTTCACAACTTTCAACCACATAAAATCCCTGCCTATAGCAGGCGTGTATGCCCAAATGAAGCCTCGTCTTTCCCTCCCTCCCTCCTTGCTAAACTACCTCTGAAGACCTTCCACCCGATAGTTTGATTTAAACTTTGTACTTTTTTCTATTTAACCACCATTGGTTAGACTCACTGGTAAAACGAAGATGTTTGATACTCACAGCTCGTCCGTCCACACCAGGTGCCCCAGGGAGACCCATGGGTCCGGGTTGTCCCTGTAACAGCAGCAACTCAGTTGTCATTTCAACAACAACTGTTTCATAATCATATGCATATGATATACATTCCACAACAGAAAAACACACCTAATTCCCTGTACATCGATGATCAGGTCAGTTTCACTTACGAAAGGCAATCACAGCTACCCGTAACGTTTGACCGTTTCCCAAACCAAATTCACTTGCTAAAGTAACTGTTGTTTTTTTGGCGTACCAATGCCTGATCGGACGGGCTTAATATCCATGAGATGTCCGAGGAAAGTGATTGACAAATTGTTAATCTGTGCAGCCTGGGAACTGGACCATTTGTCCATAGACATTGGCTTTCTAACTTTATTTATGTCTATGTACCCCTGACGTTGTTAAAAGTAGTCGTAGTGCACAAAGTAGCATAAATGCGTCAAGGATAATCAGTCCTTCATAGACGCCAAGGATAATCAGCGTTAAGGATAGTCAGTGCTTCAGAACCGTTATTTTTACTCTTATTCTCCCATATCTTCAAACCAAACCAAACCAAACGCGATGTTGACAGCTAATGTTACTTACATCAAACCCATTCTTCCCCGGAATGCCGTTGTCTCCTGAGTCTCCTTTGTGACCCTGGATAATAGTAAAACAGACAACATCATGCACCGGTATTGTTTATATTAGACGCTCTGTACCTCAAGAAATCATATAAAAGGTGCATCGTCAAAATGATCTAGAAAAGAGTAAACTGTCGGCAAACCTTCGGCCCGGGGAAGCCAGGGGGCCCGGGAAGGCCGTGAGGTCCGGGTGGTCCCGGTGGGCCCTGAGGATAAGAATCACAATTCATTCAATTAAACGAAATATAAATTTAGGTTTTCAAAGCACTCAAAAGATTGTAGCAAGCCACGTGAGGTTTAAAACACCGCTAATGATATGCTTAGATATCCATTCTCCACAATACTGATCAATGGGATCCGTACTTATCATACGAATATCAACTAAGTAACTACGGTGCAAATTTTGGTCAGATTGAGCTCATTTTTCCTCCCAAGCGGTCATCCCCTGTGTGCGTTAGTGTTTGCCAGTACTGACCCGCAGCCATTGTATTCTCTGTCGAGCAGCAGCAAAGGTGGACGGGGTCCGCCAAGGCAGAAGAGAAGCAGTTAAATAAACATGGTTTAAATTATTCTCGCAATTTGTATTTCCAGGCGAAGTCCATTTCATTCAAGATGTGATACGTCTTACTTTCTTCATATCCACTGCCACTTAGGCAGCAACCAATTCCACTTAACCTGAACTAGGGGAATTCGAAGGTTAAGTTAAGAACTACCGCTGAAACGGGATCCAGAGACTTTGAAAAGTCTGTGCACAATGTACAAATCATGCAATTGAAGAAACTTTTGTTGAAATTCGTAAATGGTCATCGCCTGGAAAAAGAGTTTATGCAGACAGGACACTACAGTGATATGGACAGACAGGAAATGCGATGTGCATGTGGAAGAGCGGACAGTGTTTTGTGTGGTAATAATAGCATGACAGAAACTTGCAATGGCTAGATATCGTTGCAGAAGCTATGTAGACCGTGTATTCTGGCTATATCATCTGCCTATCACTTTTGTAGGTAGTTATGTTATCACACCGATGATATTTCTCATACGAAATAACAAACAAGCACACGATGTGCTTCAAATGTCATGGTAATGGCAGATACATACACTGGAACAGCATGGGGCTCCATGTATGTGGTTTGATGACGTGAAGCATGCATATCATTAACAATATCGACCAAATACAACACGTTAGTCTACTTCGGCTACGTAGTCAATAAAATACTCTATCATTACACATACATGTATATGTGTATGTACGTTGTAACTTCACAACTTGCATTAACGTTTGTTGACCGCCCTATTATTATAGTATTAACGTGATACTTTAGGAAATACGTGGCATTGAAAGTAACGTGATACTGGGGGGGGGGGGGGATTCAGCGATTTTGATAAAGACATCAAGAGTAGTACTACTAGTATTCCAAGTTATCAATCTGGTCGATCAGCATTCGTCTGCATGCTTCACATTCGAGGCACTACATTTTGGCAGTTAGTGAAAAGCGCTCCTTGCGACATTACGTATGCGCGCATGGTCACAAGTATCTTGCCGACATACCTGGATGCCGCTCCCCTCCATGTCAGGTGGAAGAATCATGGGAGCACCGGGAGGACCCTTAAAGATAAAAAACGAAACGATTACGCATGGCACATCTCTCATCATTGTCATCATCATGAGAGAGAGAGAGAGTAGCGCTGTTACGAACGCATCAATAACCTTTGAATTGCAGGGGTTAATCTGCTGTTATCTTCACTTTCATACTTTCATGAATTGTCAAGTAGATTTTTTGTACCATTTGTACACGTTTTCATCATGAACAGAACTTCTTCACCCAGCCAGCTTATCATCAATGCCTTCCAAGTAACTTTATTTCACCTTGAACACCTGTTTCTTGACCTTGACCACCTACGGAGTCGGCTGATCAATGGCGAAGGGACTGTTTGTTTTACTTTCGTGACACCCGCGCGAAGGGTTAAGTTCTACCTTGTTGCGACTGTTTGCTCAAAGATGTTACTGCCGTCGACGCACTACTCCATCAACTGTCAGCGGCACTTCCCGCCAACAATAGGCAGTCACCTCCCGACAGCTCACTGTTAGGGACAGGTGACCTCGGGACAAAAATGTTACGGCCCCGCTTTATCCGCGTATTTGCACAGGGATGTAGCCATTTTCGGCTTGTTTATTTTTACAGCAGATTGTTCTGTTTATTTGTTAAGATGACACCCTTTCACTGGAGGTAAAAAAGGGCCGCGGGCAGTTATTCTGTGTAGGAAAGAGTGGCTTCACTTTGTTTATGTTCTAACGGAGGCCAAAGAGACGAAATATATCTTAATTCGAAACCCGATGGATCAGAGTTGGCGGTGAAACATTTTGCTTCAAAGAAAGAAGACGTTTATACTGTTGGATGATCTTCTTGTAATAGATACTTTCGTTGACTACTTTCTCATCTCACCTGAATGCTTTTGGCGCAGACGGAGGGAAGTTGCTTTAGAATAACATTTTGTACTTGAATGACTTTGAATGTGGTGTGTCATCTAGCTGGAGATGGTAGCGAATAGTCTGAATAGCTCTAGTTGAAGACGCTCTCCGACCGCGACCATGTTGGTAGTAGAATTAGCGTGAAGTTCTCATGTACAGGCCCTATGCCTCCCACAACCGTGTGACAAAATTAAACTGTAGTGAACCCCATTTATTCACGCAAAAGGATGATCCACAATTACAGTAATGGGTTTTGTCAAAAGTTGTCTTCCCTAGTGTCTAAGATAACGCTCCTCTTCTAAATTGTATTTTGTGACAACACCAACGATACTTCAGGTAAACCATCCCCACTCACAGGGCGATAGGGATCTCACCGCAAAAATGCGGTGCCCGGCTAAGGTGGCGGTATAACCGATACTGTTATGCGGTTTGGCAAGGAGAGTTTTGGTGTTATTGTGACAAAGAGAGGGGTCAGTCCGTCTTCTATGGCCGTGTCAAGCGTGTCGTACACAGACCTCCCTGAGCAGACTAAACACTAAACAAAACACACCTCAAAATCAAAGCTACTCCCTCTCTTTCCGCGCAAAACATCCACACAGCTGAGGGAGGAGGAATAGCAACCCGACGGAGATTAGAGAAACTGTGGCGTGTTTCAAATACGAACTATTTTTCTTAACAATATCTATCTCAGGACGTTGGGCGTTAACGGGTGTAAAAAAATGATGTACATCGTTTAAGTTTCATGTAAATATGTGATAACTTTTCTAATAATTTTATTACATCGCATTAACTGTTTTCAGTCAGCTCATATAACGTATAGACAAGGCACATTACACTAAAAAGCCAAAGACTTTGGTTACAGTAAGGATTTCGGAAAGAGACGCCTCGGCCGGGCTTTCTGTACTCGATGACAAGGCTCAGACGTGACGTCTACTTGAGCACCAATAGCCCGTTTCTGACACGCATACCTTTGGCGCCCTTACATAAACCTCTGACTTACGGACCAAATCAAAGCAACATATCGTCATGCTACCCTTCCGCCGCCACTCTAATGTACGTCGCCATGGCAACCGGTGCATATTTCAGTAAGAGGTTTTTGGAAGCTAAGAAATGTTGACTTAATTAAGATAACTTTGCCTCAATAATTGTCAGAACGTACCATTTTGTAGCAAAGGGGTTTGATACAACATCTGAATCAATTTGAATAAAAGACACTTTCGCCCTCGATCTTTTCGGAACGAAATCTTTAAAATCAAATTTGTTCTACTTTGAATACCCCTTCCTAGCACTGCTATTCAGGAGAAAGGCCGCCGATGGTCGGCTGCAATATTGCCCCTAATTAGCGGCCCTTGAGTCACTATTCCCGCAGACACCTGGTGGTTACGGACTTAACGTAAAGACGCGCTTCTGTCCACTACAGAAGACGCGGATAGAAGGCGGATTTGGAGCCTGGGGACTGGTCTTCCCGTCCAGCTGCTACACATTTCTGGTTCAAACTTCACTGTTTGTACCGAAACTTTTCAACCCCAAGTAGAATATGACCATTATAACCCGTATATGTTAGTGATGTCTCCTTCTGATCGCAGTTCGATCACAACGCATCTAGTTTGAGACGAGCCCCGGGCAGACGCCGACGGAACGCGCGGAGTCTGGAAAGAGGCATTAACGTCGCTCCACGCCTCCTTACGTGCTGTGACATCACCTTAATTACCGAGTGACGACATACCTCCATTCTTTGGCTACACAGAGGACAAATTAATTACTCTGATCCGCCCATGGGTTTGTGTGACGGAATACAAAGATAAAAGAAGAAAGTGGAGCTTTAAGTGGAGAAAGCGACACCGCGTCCCCGCGGGTTTGTTGCCCAGACAGGCAAGTCTTCCCCTTAGAATGAGAGATACCGATTATCTAACCACCTTTTTAGATTGTTCTCTTGGTCCTGACTCTAAAATCAACTCTGTGCATCAGTCTGCGCTCCTCTGACGGAACAGACTTTAGATAGCGTGCGTCAGTAAATAGTTGAAATTCAGAAGAATACGTAAGCATTGCCAATCACTGAGTAACGCTTCACCGAACAGTGCGTGCTATAGCAAACTTTTCAGCCATCAGCTGGCTCTATATCGATAGGTCCGAGTTACACAAGAGCGCGAGAAGGTCCAGTTCAACCCTTCAGGTGTAAAAGTGGTATTTCTTCGACCGCAAACAGTGGCAAAACCGCAGAACACTAAACCTATTCAACTCAACAATCTTATCTGTAACACCCGCTGGCTTCCCGCCAGAACCTCGGAGACTCGTGCTCGTGGGCCGCACACTTCTTTAACTTCACATAATGCACTGACTGATCTATAACTGATAGAAGAGCAATCTGAAGGGGAAAGTTGTAAGGCGCTTACCGGGAGTCCTGGAGGGCCGGCCGGTCCCCTGGGGCCAGGCGGTCCCATGACGCCCCGCACACCCTGTAGATGGAGGGAAACATCCGTCAGCAAAATATCCTACAAATCATACATGTCCGTCCTTATCAACCAAAAGTACAAAAGTACTCCTCATTGTAAAACGCAAGATAGAGTCAAGTAACAAGTCGGGGGGACGAGGTGATGATGGGGATATTTCTGACTCAAGGAGAGAAGCTATTGCAGTGAAAGGCGACATTCCGTCCCACTTTCTAGAAAAAAGCTAGATGTGAACGGGTACTGACGATTGGTCTCTCCTGGCCGAACCCAAACTCGCCGATGTCGTGCTTCTCCGGGATCTCTCCGTCCTCCTCGTATTTTTCCACAACTCCGTCGTTGAAGGTGGCCTGCGCGACGCCCATCCCGATGCCCTCGCCGCGCCGCCCCATCAGGTAGCCCCAGCGGTCCGGCTTCCTCGCGCCGCTGTCGCGGTGGTGTTTCTTCACCTTTTTCTGCGGTATCATTCCCACCGCCGCGGCAAAGACTAACGTGCACACCAGCACCCTCAAGACTGATCCGGTCTTCATCATTGGTGATGATGTGACAAAAATTGAAAGATGACTGACTGAAGAAAGAAGTCGGAGAGGTCGAGACCAGGTGCAGGAGCAATTCTCCGCGACCAGTTTCTCGGCGGGAAGAGAGAGAAGACGACGGCACTGTGCACATGCGCGAAATAACCAGCAACAAACTTGAGCTCCACCTGCGCAAGGTAGGTAACAAAGCGTGTCATTTTGACAAATACGCTAAGCCACGGTCACAGTGTCACATTTTTGAGGGGCCAGGGCAAAGCTAGAAGCTTTACCCAACAATTCACAGCCCTGATGACGCTCTTTATTACAGAGTTATTATCCCCATACTGAGCCTGTATGGTGAAAGGAGTCTTTCTAATAATCGTATGTTACAGCCAACAGACATTGTTGTGGTCTTACTTTCTGTGGGTTAAGTGGACAGTTTGGCGTATTGGCGAGACAGGATGTGTATAAACACAAGCATGAATGGAGGATTTAGCAATATTGGTAATCTGGAATCGCCAGATTAAGAAGAAACCCTCGCCGTTGGGCAGTTTTTTATCTTCTTTATCTGGACGATAAAGATGTCTTACATTCTGCTAAGTCTTGTATCTGTGCTGGAAACGCATCTCTTGTTATAAGTTGTTCTGGAGGAGAAACTTAAGGAATGGACGTGTAGTTGGTGCGGTGTATTTGATACCTGTCTCAGGTGTCCCCGATGTTTACACCTCAGGCCGCCCTCAGACAATGAGCGCTCATTGTTCGCTTGTTGGCACAACAGATGGAAGGGTTGGGCACCCGGGCCACGGGAGACGCGAGGAGAAGTGGGCCGGGCGGGAGAAACTAATGGTCCGCCAAGACTGCATGGTGACGGACATGTGCTGAGGCTTTCCCAGGGACGTATAGAGGGGGCTCAAGTCTCAAAGAGAACGTCAAGGACGACGGGAAGAAATGAGATAGTGTACACCGTAGAATAAAGAGTGGGGCATCTTTGATGGGGACACAGTTATCATCGCCGTCTATACTTGTAGTTGTACTGAGTCATAACGAACATTGCTCGTGATTGGGCAGGGTGTTTCACAGATGGGAAAACTCAATCTCAGCAAGGATGATGTAGGGTAGGCACTTTGCCATTTCTGAAATGTCTGTTTTAATCTGTTATGACTTATCAAAGCTCATCAACCTAATGATGAGGGAAACTAGAATACTTCCTCAATAGATAAAACAGTGATGTTACCGACCAAAACTTTAACTGTACCTTCATCCATCACCATGCACAGTTGTGTAGTGATGCCACATGCTGGCACTTGCTTGTGTAAGCAGTGTGACAGAATACCGGATAAAAATCCACCTGTAGTCGTTTACTGATTTATCCCCCTCATCCCAGGAGGGACATGTGATCAAACGCAATCACGAAATAGCTACAGATTTGTCAAATGTGGAACAGTTGTTGTAGCTCAGGACATCCTTACCCGTGAGCCGTCGTTTCCATCCAGCCCTGGTCTACCGACTAGCCCTCGTTCACCCTACAACAGGAGTGAGGGAAGGAGAGAGAGAAGAGGATGAGAACATCATCAAACGATATGGAAAGCCTTTGATCATACGGCTGATAGTAGGGTGTTCTACTGGATCAAAACTTCCACTTTTTGCTTAAAATCTAGTCTAAGTAGTAATACATTTCGACTGCATTGATGTGAATGATCTATACATCACAGGTTTTCTTTTCTCTCTTAGACAGCTCTAAGCCCGTCTGGGACTCATATAACAATGACCTATTGTCTGGTACCAACCACAAGCCCACCTTATGCCCCTTCAATCCCGGCAGCCCTTGTTCCCCGGGAAATCCACGCCTTCCTTGGTCGCCCTGCACAGGGAATCATGGGTAAAGTCAGACAGTTCAGAGATGATATATGCTAAATTGACGAGAAAATATTTTTGTTTTCTGTCAAATCAAACCTGATCCAACGCGCTCTTCGCTACTAAAAGTTGTGTTTTTATCACAGTTTAATGATGTCGTGGTCTAATGTTCAAACTGGCAGCATTAGTAGCAGTCTGTCATCGTGTGATCCAGGTTTAGTGAGAGACAGCGTGCAGGGGATCCACTACCGATGGCGTTAATGCAGTAAAGGCAACCTTTTCTGACCTTTCCGTG
>NC_049980.1:25192522-25220438 GCF_000003815.2 Branchiostoma floridae | reverse complement strand
GCTGTACTATTGAAACATTTAAAGGGTGCATGCTCAAGGAATGCTTCAGTATAAGAGGGATGTGAGGATACAGTTTAATGATGCACAAGGCGATGGAACTGAAACCAGGTGGAGGGAGAGGATTCCCAACCACGAATTTACAGTACGTTAGCGTTATCATTATTGCTGTTGTCCCATCTTCTACAAGGAGATGGGTTTTAATGATTTATAAATGAGCATTTTTAGGTGAAATAATAGGTCTAACTCTAGGTTGTAGAAATCCAACATCAGTTTGCCAGAAATCTTCACTGTGTTTCCGTCGAATAGATATATTTTGCGGACCTTAAAAATCAAATAAAGTTAGTTTGAATACTGTATATTTTGCTTAGGCTAACCGGTGCGGTACCACAGCTATTTGGAGAGATTACTCTATTCAATATTTTGATTCTTATACCTTATATATGTATATACCTTATTATTAAATCTTATATCTTATATATGTCAATCTTGCAGTCTAGTAGTGGATTGAAAACATACTTACCGGTTCTCCCTTAGATAAAGTCTGTAAGAAATACAAAGAACAGTAGATATTAGGTGAGATGATATTTGCTGAGTTGATAACTGTTGTTTATGTTATATAAAGGCAAACTCACTTTGAAATGACGATAGAAGAATATAAATGTGCGGTTCCTTACCGAGTCCCCAGGTGGTCCCCTTGCTCCCGTGTCTCCGCGGTCTCCCTGTGGTCATGACGGAGTCAGTTGGGAACAAGGTAAGCCTGGATGGTTCCTAGATGGCTAAATTTGGATCTAACATTGGACTTATAATTACTGCACTATAATTGCTCTGAAGTCTTTTTTTGTGTGTTAAGATAGCGTTTAGGAACAGTTCAAAAAGCATTAGCTAAAATCTGATATGACCAACTCACAGTGTGTGCGATATTTGGATTTAAAAGTCAGAGGAATATAAGTGCAGCTTTTGCCTTTGAAACACAACGAATTGATTCTCATACTACATTAATTACTTAAGAGCTCTTAACTGTATATCCTTGTCGGGCTTGTTATGGTTACATATCTTAAGTGTTGGCAGTTCATCTCAATCGTAAGCTCAGAATCGGTGAAGAATTTATTTAGCACAGCTCGAAACCGATTGTGTGATTAACCTTTCTCTTCATGTAATAGTTTACCTTCTGACCTGGAAACCCTGGTACTCCGGCACGACCCGTCAAACCTGGCGGCCCCTGGCGCGAGGGAGGAAAACTGCATATCAGAAATCTTAGTGAATTTTTAAGTCAGATTTGAGCATAATCCAGAAAAAAAGTTTTTTTTACACAGGAAATATCTAATTCTATATTCCAAATTCAAGAACATATTGAAGAAGAACGCTAAATTGATTGTCAAGACGAAAATAGTGAAACGGAACAAATGCTCGATGATATCGGCTGACCGGCCTTACCTGATCACCTGCATCACCGGGATACCCCGGGACCCCCCGTTCACCCTTCGGTCCTGGAGACCCAGGTAACCCGGGCAGGCCCAGGTGCCCCTTGTCGCCCTGGGAAACGGGAGTGTTGGGGTTGTTATTGAGTAAAGCTATTGTTTTTTTTATTTCATCGTTCTTTTGGGATACATTTAATAAAAACTATCCAGAATCCACTGTGTTGCTATTAATAATCTCTTCTAAGTCGCAAGGAGGTACTTAAATGTCATACGACATCATATCATATCATATCATATCAAGTCGTGTCAAGTCTATTGAAATCTCTTAGCCTCTACCAGGCCGCCCCCCAGATCGCTGGAAAAATAGTAGAAATTGGCCAAATAGACGGAACCCTAGGTCGCAAATTGTACTCCTCTGCCACTAGGCCAAGTCCTCTGGTGTGGTTTCTGTCTATCTGGCCAATTTCTACTATTCTTCCAGCGACCTAGGGGGCGGCCTGGTAGAGGCTAAAAATCTTTAACATCCAAACCTTTTGTCCGTTGTTGCCAGGTACGCCAGGAAATCCACGTGGCCCACCGGGGCCCCGCGGGCCAGCTGGGCCTATGGGACCGGGAGGGCCGGGTATGCCCGGAGCGCCCTGGGGACGAGAAAAGGGTTGTGAGGGAGGCATGGTTCGATGTGAAAAAAGATGGAATCCTAGAATGATACATGCCAACGTATCAAAGGGAATGACATTTCGTACCACTATTCTATATTTCTAGTGAGTGCGTCTAAATTTACAATGGTATGGTCGTGTCGGTTTCCACCACAAATACGGCGAATGCTGACACGTGAACAGATAGATACAGGTATATGCCATTTGTTCTACTGGTCGTATGCATAGATGATTGCTATGATCAAAACAACATGATCAATCAGGCTGATTTTTCTTCCCAACAGGAGATACATGTAACTAAACGAACGTCGTCTTAATTTCTCCGTAAATAGAACTGAAAAGGGCGAGTTGTAAAATATTGGCCAGATGGTGTGTCAGTCATCGGTCGACGTGATCAAACATGTTTACACACGACGGGGTTATACCGCCCCTTACGGGGTGACATACCCTTTCGTATGGCTAATTACAAGACGAGTGTCAGTAGGCTTCAATTCTGCAAGGGCTAAAACAATTCCGAGTCCGGAATATCCACTGTGTACTTACCCTGGACCCGTTCGCGCCGGCGGGACCAGCCGGACATTGTCTCGGGCAAAAATCCTACAGGACAAAGAATGATAAAAGGTTACAATGTAACGTTACCTCTCACACAGTTGTGAGCTCTCTCCGAGGTGCTGAATAGTCATCACAAAGGCAGAACGAGCCATATGAACTACGATTACTTTTGAATCTTATCGTCCATTATATGCTAACGTTAAATATGATGATTTGTGCGCATATGTCTTTGCTTGTACAACATTCAGTTATTGTGACATAACATTCCTAAGTACGGGTCGGCATTCTCGCTGACAGGTCCAAATGACAGAATTCTCATGACGCGTGGTTAAGCCAGAACTGTAAAGACACGAAGGTACTACGTCATTTGGTAGGAAAGGTAAGGAAAGGTGGTAATGACAGGACGTTATGAAGGTGCCCATCGCAACATTGACAGTCTTTGCCTAATGTCTCTCACGCGACACATGGACAGAAAATGTTTTCTTGCATGCAGAGTGGCCACTAGACGCAGTGAGGCGCTATTGTGCAGCTAAACTAAGGTCCATATACCTGAGTTAGGCCATGTTGATTTCATTATACGGATGACATATGGGGAAACCCCCAAACTGATGCGAGCGTGCGAATAAAACAAAAGTTTGGCCAAAAAGTTGATTCCACGTGTCATCCATGTAATCAAGCAACATGACCTACGAGGCAAACAAAACGCACTACGACTGCAAGGTGAGTGATGTGGGACATAGAGACATAAAAGGCAGCTACGATATTCAGTATATGGCCCATCAAGTGGCGTTTACCTACGCAAATAAGCTGGTGCGCGGAAACAAGTATGTATGCCAAAACGTTTGCTACTTTGATCGAAATACTATAGCCTCTACCAAACCCCCACCTGGCCGGATAGAAATAGGGGACTTTGGCCAAGTTAGAAATAAAAGCCTAGTAGGAGTTGATTGGCCTAGGAGAGTTTGCCAGCCAGTGAGGAAACAACTCCTCTGTCCGGCCGAGTCCTCTGACTCTATTTGTCCAATTTCTACTCATGATTAGACCACTGATCCGCTGAGCCTGGTAGAGGCTAGATTGATACTGTATAAGATATGAGAGGTGCATTTCTGTCGCAGCGGTCGCATATCTGGAGCCAAGACTAGGCCTAGGACTGGCAGTGAAGAAAGAGGCAAGGCGTGGTCAAAAGTGGCGGGGCGTGGCTACGCAAGCGTGGTTGGCTGGCAGGAATACCTCTTTGTCGAATAGTTCTTCCTGCTGCCCGGGGTGTGGGATGGAGGAAGGGCCCGGCCGCGAAATGGGGTCGGTCGTACAGACCACAATAATTGGAAAGGAAAGGGACAAACATGGTTAATGATGTCAGTTGGTGGGGAATATCACGATGTAAAACTGTCAACTTAAAGTAGTCGTGGACCATGCCAGTGTTTGTATGCTATCACAACAGCAAGAGGAAAAGATGTTAAACAAATTAGGTTGGGAAGGCATATTATGATTCCAACTTTGGCGTTAATTCAGGGTCACCGTCTTTATATCTAACACGGGGGAATGGTATTACATCGACGCAAGCTTCTAACGTGGATCGAAAGTATACATTGTGTCAGTATGATCTACTGTACAGGTCTATACGAAGGGTATGCTACAGTCGCATATACCGATTGGTCAATATAGCGCCATACCAAGGCTTTCTTTAACCTCCTTGGCCATACTGATTTCATTATATGGATGACATTCTGTAATCTGTTGGCAAAGAAGTTGTCTTCATTATGAAATCTACATATCGTCAGGAAAGTTGACCAAACAATAATTTCTGACTTTATTTTTTTGACAAGGAGAAAGTTTACGACAACATTAGTACGTTTCACATCGCATTCTTCGACATTAGTATATATTCCTATATATTTTTGCAATTTACTGCATATATTTGTTCATTTTGTGGCCTCTTTGTGCCATTTATAGTATGGCCGTAAACTTCTTTTTTTATAGAATGCATAATCAAGTCAGTGTGGCCGATTGAGCAGATACAGCTTGTAAAAAAGTGTTTCAAGGTCATGATCGCAGGTTGGGTACAGCATCAGCGCTTTGCCTCGCCTCTTACCTAAACTAGCATACATCTGCAAAGCGCGTCAAATGCCAGCTTGAAGTGTCAAGCGATCTACTTTCAAAGTTCGCTTCAAGAGCGACGTAAAATCTAACGTTAACGTCACAGTGCACAGAGCGGCTTGATCAAGTCAATGCAACTAAATTAAGTACGGAGGCTTTTGTGTATTAGAGATTAGACCGCGTTAGCTTTTTACTCACACACGAATACATCGGAACTGCGTATACTCTACAATGAATTGTCTTGTAAGGAAGTACCGTATGTTGTAAAGATATACACTTTACATTGTGAATCATATCAAGAAGGAACGGAATCTTCATTTGCATCTCCCTGGTTCATCAAATGTCTACATTGCATGTTTAAAGCTTATGAATATCTCAGTAATGATTGCCCGAAGTCGGAACAACCGAGCTTACCTAAAGCTACGACTTGGAGACTATATGAACTTACCTCGAGACTTAAACTCTGTGGGGGTTTAGAAAGAAAAAAAAACGAAGACGTGAGCTGAGATGGAGACATACAATTTTAACACAAGACATGACTTACTGTGAAACTTAAATGGATAACACATTGCTTGACACATAAAACGATTTTGATAACATTGACATTGTAACACAACTTTATCTTATATATGGTGACACGCTACGCTACCACTTTCTACACGAAGAAGTGATACAGGGAAATGCAACATTGCTAATCTTACTGGTTAAATAGAATTATCAGTCTCTTCATTCTTTGGTCAGCAACATTCCAACTCTTCTCTGTGACTAGGTTATTACGACAGTCCGTTTCACAATTATCTCATGCCAAAACAAACGTTAACATTGATAACAAACGCTAACATTGTTAACAAACGTTAACATTGTCAACAAACGTTAACATCGTAAACATTGTCATAATTATCTCATGCCAAAACAAACATTGTTAACACAGTTAAATGCAAGTGAAACACATAAATACATAGTGTACGAATGTGGTGTGTCTGTCCTCAGCAGGTATGGATGTGTGTGCTCACCGGTAATTCTTCACATGTGTCTCTCTCGGCTCTTGACGGATCGCAATGAATTAGTAACCACTGAAGTTCAAACTGTAAAAAGATAGTTCAAATGGTTTTCATATGCTGCAAGTTAATGCCTATAAAACGAGAATTGAATAGAGTAGTGATAGGTGGTGATATAAAGAAATGGGTATTGGCAGGTGGTGATACTAACAAATGAAAAGACGCATCCGAATAAAATCACGTGACCTCACCAGGACGGAGGCAGACTCCTCGTCATCAACCCGCCGTCCAATCGTCGTCTCCCCCGAAGGGTCAATTTCTCCTATTGGTCCAAAGGGAAAGTCGTCGAACTGTTTACAATCCAGGTAGAGAGTGACGCCGTCCAATCGGACGGACAGTAGCAGCTTGTGCCATCTTCTGTCGAAGATGGGCACGTTTGAGAAGGTCACAGTTTGGAGCTCCCCGTTTCTCCCGAGAGCCGTGAACTCGATGGATTCGTTCTCCCCGTCCAGGCGGAGCCCCATTTGTCTCTCGTTCTGCGCGTTGTTGATTCTCCACAAGTCCCACTTCTCCTTGATGGTCGTGCCCAACATCCGGAATGTGGAGACGAAAGAGAACTCGTCAGGTAGTCCGTTGGGATACACCTCTCTGGAAGGCCGAGGAAATACGAACACATCGTTGAGACAGTGTTGAGTCTTTGAGTTACTTAGCAATGAGACAATTTCATAAATAACATAGTTATATGTGATTTCGTTCTTCTTGTCAAGTTGTGCCCATGGACAACCTGCATGTGTAAGTGGAACATTAGAACGAAAATAGCAAAAACAGTGTAATTGTCTGCCAAACAAGCTACGGAAGTAGGAGAAAAATAGATCACTGTTCTCTTGTATCGGCAAAAATCTTGTAAGGTTAGACGGAAATCAGACAGAAATCTTTGCGGAATGGTTATGTCATAGTCTATACACATATAACCGAATCTAAAAGAGTACATCTTTGATTGTGTATACATTTCGATCTTCAATTTGATTCTACCATCTTTAACATCTCCATGTTGACATTGGTTTCAGACATACCGTGCCCTCCCGTTGTTTACAAAAATTGGAGTCTCATCTCTAATGGACTGATCCGGCTGTATCATGGGGAGCGCATTCTGAATAACTTTCTACAGGAACCCTGTGACCAAGCCTCTGTACCGGTTACAATATAAACAACTTGTCAACGGGATATCACAAAAATGTCGGTGTCGGTGACATCATTACAGAGTTAATTGTTGCTTAGATTTCGCCAGCTGGTTCACATTCGGGGAGAAGCTATGAAGAGTGACCTCTTCAAGGTCATGGGAATCGTCTTGGTGGGGAAACCTCGCGAGAAATCGGTTAATTCGTCATCCTGATGATAACACCCCACCTGTCAACGTCGACTGAAACGCTGTGTTGAGGTTTAATAAGGGAAAGAGATGACAATAAAATGTAATTCATGGCCCCGATATCGATTACGTCTTGAATTTGATGGCCTTTGATAAATCCTCGTTGCCAGCCCATCATCCAGAACGGCTTCCCCCACCTTGTTGGCAGAGTTTCTCAGCGCAGCCAGAAGACGTGATGTAACGGCCCACCAAGGTCATGTCGTGACCTGTACATGACTTACAATAATAGAACAATCTACCAGCACACCATGTAAACATTTGTGGAGAGATTGGCCTGTCGCATGCAATGTACTGTTCTCCATGTCATCTGCGATTAGGCTGGCATAAGTCACATTGCACAGGAAGCATGGGTATAGTGCAGTGCAAGATTACGTGTTGTCACTGCCGCTTTCTCTGGACTAAGGTCGAGGACATGTCGTAATTCTGATGTATTTAGCCATCCGCATGGCGGAACAGGTTAGTTCCCAACATAGTGGGACATATTTTACCTGTTTACTTTGGGAGAACGCCCGTATAGAATTCTGTAACACCAAATTTCCTACGCACTTACACATGTTCTAGGTACGTCAGTGAGCATGCAGTAGGCAAACAGGATCGCACAGGTTGATGTTCCATCACACATTTACGGTGCTAACGTTTTCACGAGCCTTTCAAGTCTCTTTCATAGGCTTTGTGGGACTCGTTTCTTTGTCTTTTTGTCACATAACGGCGAGAGAGGTTCATCACCTTCAGAGAAGAGACAGTGGCATCCACATTGTTCAAGGTACAATCGGGGAAAATGCGGACTTCTAAGAACAATTATAAATGCGCCCTCAGTGACCGTAGACTAACTCGATGAATTCATTTTGGCCATTTGTCACATTGAATTATATCATTGCTCTGATGGCGTATTTTTCGGTATGTGCACCGTTGTCAAGGAGGGGTCGGGTTAATTTATTAGTGCACGCGGCGACCTGGTAAAGGTCAATGTCGCTTTCCACACGTTCCATGGCAGGTGTCCAGCAAACCTCCACATCCTGGCACGGCGACAGCACGCATGCCGGGCAGACGGGCAGGTCCACACATACCGCACTGTCGTGAGATAACGGCGGTCGGGAGTTGTGTCTACCAGCGGCCATCCTTAGCCTTGCGAAAATACCGAAACTTGTGCACTGAGTAGTGAGCAACGCCAGTCAGTGCTACACGTCAATCTGATACACCGCATCTTATTACTTGATTTCGTATTTCCGTGAGCATACCCCGGATGATTCAGAAACATATGTCAAGTTGAAGAGATGACATTTGACACTCTAGACACACTGATTGTGCCGCCTATCATGCAATATATGTCCGCTACCCACCGTCGGCGGGCTACAGTGCAATTTAAATATCATCGCATATCAAGCAATCGTTCTTTTGTTTAGACCCTTGTAGTGCCTAACAGCACATAGGGAGGCAGGCTGGTTCCCTTGCAGTTTGAGCAGCAAGGTATACCTTTAGAGGTAGTGGTGGTCATATCTTCCTCAAGTACCATAAGTACCTCCTCGAACACTGGACTCCCATGTGACATGTACGTCCCTTCCGAAAGACGGATGCAGCCCCAACTGAGATGCCCTACCCAGGATGGAACCGGGGTCTTCCAGTTACCAACTAATTGGAACACGGAGCTCAACTTTAATGCTGCTACCAGTTGAGCTTCAGAAAGAGTCACTTCCATCTACTCTCTACTTTTCTTGTTACCATGCTTATCACCAGCTAGCTGTCTAAAATGAGCATTATTGTCCACCTACCTCGTACTGACACGTACATCTGATTGTCTTGTAATACGATAGGCTGTTTGAAAATCGCTGGAGCCCTTGACTTTTCGAACCCCAGGCAGCGGCCGCCCGCCATTTATACTAAATTGTGTTATCAAGTCAAACCCTGGAAACAGAGAAAAACACGTATCATCATAGTCAATGTAGGCCCTGACCAAAGGTTTTGCGCCCATTTTATCCAAAGTAACTTTGTTATAGAATGCTCTATATATGATGTCTTACGTAATTCGTTGTTCATATTTCTTTGTTCAAGTGCAACTGTTACAATATACTCGATACTGCAGTCAGGTTTTACTATAACTTAAGATTTTACAGCTCTCACAATGCAAAACTACGTAAATATATAATAGAGTTCTTTTAAGTTGCAAAAAAATGACACTTAAAGTTGTAGTTGACCGTACGAAAGTTTGTAACGTTACATCTATTTTTGTCACTGAGATACTCATCTTAATCAGAATCACTGAGAAATATGAGAAACTGCGACACTTGGGCAACGTCTTCATTGTTTGGTAATAACAAGCCTAAGAAAACTCTCTGCTCAAGCCTTACCTGGGAGGTCATCTTCTCCTATTCTTATCTTTGGACAAATGCCACTGTCTGGTTCTGAAAGATGAGACAAAAATGTATTAAATTTATTACCGACTATTAAAACATGTGACGTTTCACCTGACCTATTTCAGATTCTAAACGTATATATTCAACTCAGATCAATGTGTATCGTTGATGTACATTTTTAAATGTTAAAACAACAAACAAAATTACTCGCATCAATACTACCGTAAATCTTAATATCACTGAAACAGTCACCCATATGTGCAAATTAAGAGTGATATGATTATACGAGTCATACGTCAACAACATCACACAAGAGTGTTTTAAATCCTCTAGACTCTATGCAAAGTTCTATCATGTCTATATCTAGACGTTGGTTGACCGTTCGCCAACCTTTCTGGAATTTGAACCGTTCTTCGTGTCCATGAAAAACCGCCGTAACATTGCTACAGGTTGCACGCAGTCGGGTTGCAGAGGTCTGACAGGGCTCACCCTGGAGCAACTGTCATGCTGGTCTTCATGACCAACATTTCTGTGACTGGGTGCCCCTGTTCCCCGACCCTTCTTGTGTGGCTTGTCTCGTCTTAACGTCAAGCCTGACACTCGGACAGGGCAGTGTGTCATGGGTACAGGAAACCCTGACCAACTTCAAATTCTGACTGCACGCACGAGTCTGTGCTTACACGTAGCACAAGTTACCCTTTCCCAAATGCCCACTTGTTATGATGATCATAACGTTACAAATTTGTATGAATTGGCCTTTTCCGTTCAGCTGACCGCAAGTCGCGATCGCGTATTCAAAGTTTCTTACCCGGAGGTGCCACTGTTGATGACGACAAGAGTCGCTCCTTCTGACAGGTTTGTGCCTCCCCTGCTATGAGGGTTACATAATTGGATTATCTCGAACAGACGTATCCGTGAGACGTGTTCATGATCACGTCCCTGTCTACCTGACATCAGCACTCACTTCTGACCTGACCCGAACAAATGAAGCACCCGGACTACAGAAGTGCCAGGAAACAAAGTGCCCTCCGTGCCCCCGGCCCCGCTGTGTGCACCTGCTAACGCCGTCCCTGCCATGTAATGACGATTAGACGTGACTCGATGTGAACAAGGACGCCTAGCGGGATGTTTGTCTCAAGACAGCTAACTGTGTAAGGTTTTGTCGTTTGTGGGTCAAAATCGCTGGCTGGGTTTTACCACGGGGTTTTATAGTGATTGAGTGGAGGCTGCAGCTTCTATACATTGTGGGAATATCATCATGCTAAATTCACGTTCCAAGAAACTGAAGTGAACACAATGTTAAAGAAATGCTCATATATAGACATTAAGTGTCTAAAAGGAAGAGATGAAGAGGAAGAGTGTTGTGAAGCAGGTGTTCACTCTGATAACATACAGCTGAAATCATTGAATGCCGAAACGGTGGCGTCAAGAATCATCTGGTGATCTTGCCCTCATGAGCATGACTGTATCATCTTTAGTCAGACAGCTGCAGTACTTTGGGCCCTTCGCAAGGTGTTCTATGAAAGTGTTACCATCTCAACTTCACCCGCCCGATCGCCCCAGAGGGATAGAAGGCAGGCTTGCTTTTGTCCTGTGGTATCCCACCTCGATCGAATACTTGAGTCCTGAAAATTTAGTTCTAAACTAACGTGTGTGTGTTGCAGGCTTGCAGCAGTCGTGAAAGTGAAAACAGGAATCGTCTTTCCCCTTGCCTGGGATGGTTTGACCTTCAAACACAGAACTGACACTCGTGCGCAGCCGTTTTGACAATACCTGGCTGCAGAGGCATTGAAGGCGTAAGTGATGGGTGAAGGAATTAGATATGCCACTTCTTAGATTCCATCTACTCTACTCATTACGGTGTAAATCACACAGCCCACCCGGAAAATATATATAACTCAGGTAAATATGCAGCGGGAGAAATGAATTCACACGAAGGCTACCCTTATGCCCCTTAACAACGACAATATTAATTGGGATAATAGCGCATACCAGATGTACATGAAACACCAAGGGTGACATTACATGATTTATAACCAATAGGTGGTCCTGGAAGACTTGGAAACTAGAATTTAATTAAATACATAAACCCCCTCCCAACCGTTTAGTCGCCACTCACTACAGATAAACCCGCTTTGCTCTTCTGTTTAAAATCACGATTTATGAGCGAGGCTGTGCTATTTACGTCCTGTAACATTCGACCTATTAGCCCGATTTTAACGATCCGGGCCTACAAAAACTATCAAACGGGCACCTGGTGAGGTGCAGACAGTAGACTATTGTCATATCTATAAAAGTAGCCTGATCAAATATCGCCCGAAGCGACACTCCCACTCCATAGCCCCAGACTAGAGCTGGACTCATAAAGGTAGAACATACCACAGCATACAGTCGATAAAGAATGTACATGTAGACAAATAGGGAGGAGAAAGGCAGCGGCTGGTCTTAATAAAGACCGGTTTCACGTCAACACAGACATACTGCTTCTCCACACTGGAGGCAGCGATGAGAACTATAAACCGCAGTGTTAGGCCACGTCACGACGCCCCCTGCGGGTCTGAGGTCTGTACCCAACCTCAGGTCCTCCCGTCCCACCATGGCGCCGCGCTACCCTGCCGGGAACACTTGGCACATGATGATCAGAACAGCCTCGTTTGTGTAACAGTACCTGACCTCAGCTGAGGGAGAATGATGACGACTGGTCCCAAAATACTTTACAACTTCTGTTCTTTGGTTCATAGATGTCTGAACGGAAATGTGGAAAAAGGAACCAAAAATAGGACTGGCACTGTGTACACGAGCGAACACATCTTATAGTCAGTGACAGTTGTTAGTCCAAGACTCACAGCAACTTTGTTCATTCGACTGAAGAAAAGTTCTTGCATCATGATAAGTTATCCCTTTATCTTGGTAATCACGCAAGAAAATCATATTTCAATTCGCAAAAATGAAAATAGATCAATGAACAAAATGGAAAAACGACTATCCACGATGTACTTCTCTTGGCCATGGGGTAATTTCTTAGAGACAGTTGGACTACCTAGAGGTAACTCAGGGTCACTGCAGGTTATTATCCTTCCTTACCCCACACTGGGCAGTCTGCATCGTTTGCCAGTTACCGAGGGAAGAGAAAGGACCATCGCACAGACCACCTTGGTGGCCAACATCAAGTACAGACACCGTGCCTACTGCGGTCATCATCGTCATACTTCATTCTCTTCTTGCCTCATGTAGACTTTAATTGCATACTTCACAACATGTATAGTTTTATGAACAGAAGGTATATTTAGTTGGTGCACCGCTGAGCTACTAGCTACGTTGCTAAACTAAGGTATGGATGATGCTAAGACAAGGGGAGATGATCAGATGTGAGAGAGATAGACAATATGGTTATACGAAACCGCCACTGACAACTATACAATCGTTTGTCTATTTGGTAGCAATGGCACAAAGGCAGTATTCGTAACGTTACTATCAGAAGGATTTAATGGACACTCGTAGAATTATGACAAATTGCCGTATGGAGGCATGTCTTCGTCACGCGAAATTTCAACTGATCTGGAATACGTCCCTTTTGTAGGCCTTTTCCATTTCTGAGACTGTAAGTGAAAGCTGCCGGAAGTTTCTACCAAACCCCGCAGAGAGAGAGAGATAAATCACAGGATGTCCATCAGGTTCGAGGTTGCTACCACACACACTCTGTAACCGGTAGCGACCTCGTTACACCCGCTCCAAAAAATAGCGGTTACGACCGGGAAGGAATGTTGAGATCCATCATGATGTTTGCTCTACCTTTGGCCGGACTGTGTTGATACGGGCTGGCGGCCACGAGACTCTTCCTTCGCACCAAGCTTCACAACAACATGTGGATATAAAGAGACGGTGACCCTAGGTACTCTCACCCGAACTTGCCATTGGGGCGGGCCTTCTAGAACAGTTATCCGGTCAATACCACCTTTCATTCTGCTGGTCTTCACTCGTTTACTGATGCAGTCCACTTCAGCAAGCTTTTGATCTGCCACAAAACTGGCTGCATCATTCCACCGACGAGGGTCACCGGTCAGACCACAATGTCAAGGATGCCTGATGGACTCCTTGTTAGACCTATGGACATGGTAGATCTATTTTAAACAACAATTTACAACATATTCTGCCTTGGCCACGACACTGATGTTGTGTTACCCTAACGTGTTCTTGACCGGCATTTGACCGTTTTTTTCACCAATAACCCGCATTGCACGGACAAAAAAGTGTAACACGGAAATAGACAAAATACATTACTCAAATATTGGCCGCCAGTCGCCGGAAAAAAATACATAACTTTGTCATGGCTCACCTTAATGATAAAGAGCTGACGGACGTTTCCGTAAATCACTGACATAAAACGAGCAGACTTTGGCAGCAGCCGGTAAATATTGGTTCCATCGTTCTGGAGGCTATCAGGGACCATATGTTCAAACACAACGTCAACTGCACAGACTCTGCGCACATATCAAACATCAGGTCTGCCAGGAGAGACTCTGTCCACTGGAAGCAGTTAGAGTATAAATAGAGAAGGAATTGACTAGTCCTAACCTGCCGTCAAATCTTGATGAAACTAGTCGACAATGATCGCTGCAAGCCACACCACCAAGTTTTTTTAAATATCCGCGTGCTCTGATATTGAAAACTCCCCAGATGTCCGAGGTAAAATGTTTGCACAAGTCCAGTCTAGGAAACCTCCATGACTGTATTGTGTACCTTGGCTGGTAGTCGTTCTTTTTCTGATCAACCTTACCACCCACCTCGTGATAGTATTGGCACTTTTAAGTTCAACCTTGTCTGTTTCTCGCCATGTTTTGTTGATATCATGTCAAAATCCTACTTTATAAGTACTTTTAAAATTAGAAACAACTGGCTCAGCCCCAACATACTTGATGTATCATTTCGGTCAGATAAGTTGCTTTGATATGCGCCAAAAAGTAGTTACTCAAGCAACTGGATATGGTTTTGGAAACGGTCAGACGTTTCAACTGCTATCCCGCAGTTTTCGTCAGTGACACTGAAGAGATCTTGTTGGACAGGGTTTATATATCCTAGCTGTGCATATTTATTCATAGTTAGGATAAACCTATTCTTCAACTAGATCTCATTTACGTTTCAATTAACTACTTTTTGGCTTATTACCTGGATGTCTAACCTACACCGACATTGCTTTGATATACTTTAGATTTTACAGAAGCTATGACGGGGGAATGGGGGTGGGGAAAGTATATCATTCCGACAACCCCAGGGCAGTGAACTTAGCCGCTTGTAGATGTTGCCTTCAGTTGCCGGGGACATAAAAAGATTTATTCTGACCCGGTACTGTCAGCCCCTACATGCAGTATACACCGTGATGACCTCCAGGAACAGACGTGAAGGACAAACATTAAGTGGACAATTGGCCATGTACCATGTATTGAGTATTTCAAATGACAAATGATTTTACAATGGCACAAATTACTCGGACGTTTCTAGTAGAGCACGCATGATTCATCAGTGATCGCCAACAAATGTCATTTATAATCATGATAGATCTGATTAAAGAATTACGGAGGCAATGGGTATCGTTCTACGAGGGTAAGTAAAAAGATAGCATTTGGTTTCATAAGGGCCTCATTTCTTGATCGAATGAGTTGAAATTTGGCGCAATGGCAAAGGAATATATCCTCTTGAGATCAGAATGTTTAAATTTGTTGTTCATTATTTTATGAGTGACTGAGCTGGTTTCGAGATGACCACACCCATGGAAGCCCATCGGAAGAAAAGTGAGGTTCAATTAACGTGCTATTAGGAATTTCTATAACCCATTTTTGCTATTGTAGGAGATTAAATCTGCGCAACTACACGTTGCATTCTCTATAGGCCACATGCTTCTTCAACTCTGAATTCCAATCAGTGTTTCTTTTTTCGTTGCTGATGTGGAGTGAGGTATAACTATAAGCGGTCGTCACCAGGTTATGATATCTGCGGTGTGTTGATTAAAAGTTTCTGTATCCTACTTTTCCATCAACTTAGAACTCAGCAAACGTCTTGGCCCTAAAACAGTTAAGTACTGTATTATGTTTCGTTTCTTTTGGTTAATGGAAAAGTAGTCTACTAAACAGTTTTATCAATAAATTATGCATTTTGGTATAAATCCAAGTGGCTCTAATATGACAACTGACTCCATCCTAGCAGCTGTGAAAGAGAAGCCATTGGGATTTCAGAAATAAAAAAATGGCATGTAACCTATAGAGACATTTGTTATAATAACGTTAACTGTTATAGGTGTAATTTCATGCGTCCTACTGTCACTGTAATCATAAGTTGGTCGGATCTAAAGGACTTGATCGCTCATAAAATAATCTTAACAACAAATTGAAATATTTCAATCTTAAGAGCATACAAGCCTTTACATTTATGCCAAATTTCGACTCATTCGATTGAAAATGAGACTGTTTCTAAACCACCTGCATTACTTTTTGACTCATCGTACAACTATCATATCAGCAATTGGCGACTCATCAAGACAACGAGACACACTTTTACTGCCCTGGTTGTTGGTCAAGGCGAGTTCAAACTTATTTACGGCGCGTGCAACATCTGTAGACCATACCTTCGCGTACTTTCCTTGGCAGCGTAACAATTTGACTCACAAATAAAAGCAATGACAAGGTCGCCAACACATTTCAAGCCGGCCGCCATCTTTGTTTGGATCGTGCTGCCTACGCCATTCATGGTGACGGATGTCATCAGTGATAAGAAAGGTTGTCAAACGTACGTGACCTTGAGTAGTCAATCAGTGATTGTACACTGTACATACTCAGACTTACAAGAGAAGGAATCCTTGTGGTGTTAAAGAGGAGCTATCTGAGGTGACAAATCTAAGAATGTCAGGAGAGGCTGGTTGTTAATGGAAATCGCGTTACACTCTGAACTTATAACTTATATAAGTTAGATTTTCTTTGTCACACAGAAAACGTCTCTTCTGACAGCAGACAGGTGCGAAGTATAAGATAGTGTTTCAGCTTGTCGGTTCACCAGAAAAAAAGGATTAATCAGCGATGCTCAATAAATTTGTGCTTTCTGTAGTGTGGTTTAGCTTGTTACATTCAAAGTTATCTCTACAATAGAAAGGGATATCCAATATCATGGTTATTAGCACAAAACCCTGGCATTAACGTTGTAATAATGTTCTCTGTGTGACTACAGTGTAGCCAGATTATCTTTCAAGATGTTTCATATCATGGGTATTGTATATTATTTGCATGGTAGTTATTGACAGAGGCCGTTCCTAAGTCGAAGAGACAATCCAAAAACCTCCAGGGCCGAGCCAGTGACCTTGTACGCGGAGACTCTGACATCCACAAATCCCCATGTAGCAATTAAAGTAATCCTTGTATCTCCGGGAAATGATTGAAATCATCTGTCGCAATTCCCACAATCAGTGACAATGTCGATGTCGTATATATAGATATATAAAACCCATTTCTCTTCAATTGGAAACCTATGAAAACCAATGAAATAAAAGAGAAATTAAAATGAAATACGCACTTATTGTTAGAGCATAGTTAAGTCAGTTACCTCCATGACAAATGGGGGTACAGTTAATTTGGCGTGTCTGTGTGTGAATTTGCGCCTGTCTGTCTGTCTGTCTGTGTTTTCGGATTTTTGTAGTCAGAAAACCTGGGTGGATTGTAATGATGTTTGGTATGTGGATCGGTTTGCTAAGACGATGTCGAAGTCGATTCTGGGCCCCCTGGTGTGTGACCTTGGTATTGGAGCAGAACTTCCGTTATTTGTTTCTTTTGTTCTAGACATGCCATGATCTTGTTACTTCCGAAATCCCTTTTCAATATTCAACATGAATAAAAACATTACATTAAGTTAATCGTTTCGGCAGAACTGACTGGACCACTAGACTCGACGTGCCCTTGACCTTTCACCCCTCCGCCATATCCAAGGCAAATGGCTTCCAGCTCACGGGGCGCAGACCGAGGCCTCAATGCTGAACTGACAGACTGCTCGCCTTTTATAGGTTAATGGCCAGATGTGGAGACTGTCTTCCCCTTGTTAAAGGATGAAGGATGTGTACATCAGTACGCAGCCGTGACTTCCTGACCCGCGGGCTGGAACAAAATGGCAGTGTTGCACCGTTCAACGCAATTCCAGGCAGAGTCAAGGCATGCAGCCCAAGAAGACCACTTTGCGTAGTCTGTGTAACGCAAACTCCGCTATCCGGAGCTTCCTAGACTCCTCCCTGATGGCCGCGGCAATGTAGGACGGGCCTAAGCAGCGCGATTAAATCAGGCTACACTTTGCGCACCGATAAATTCTGCTCTATGTGGACAGGTGGTCACTATAGACAGGATTCTTGCTTGTGTCCAAAAGTGGTCACAGTGGTAGAAAGTGGTTAGTATGTACAGGCGGTCGCTTGTATATGCCCAATGATAATAGATGGTTAGTCTTCACTGCGCGCAGAAGGACACGAAAGGCTGGAGGATGCTAGTGCCAGAGGCAACCATGGTCCCCGATCCTCCAGATGAGGATGGGACGAGGTGAGGAGTCTTCATCAGACAATAGTAGAAATTTTCCCTAATGGGGGAAGGGGGTGGGGGAGGAGTTGGGTGGCTATCGGAGTGCACAACAATCCGTGAGCGCAGACTACAGCAGCAAGTAAATGGGTTTTAACAACCAGCACCGCTCCCCTCTTTGAGTAATGAGCACCCACCTGAGAAGACTTGCACTAATACAGAAACTGACTATTTCAGGAAGGAAGTTCTTTTCCGTTAATGGGTTTTGTACACTGCTTTGTGTTCTCTTGTAAACGAGGCTTATTGAAAGCACCGAGTAACACAATCCTAATCCCAGTCTTACCACCCCAACAGAAGGCGGAGGTTCATACTAGAAGTGGTCTATCTAATTCCGCACAAATTGTGTTTCCCAGCGGTTGGCGGTGCTCACCACGACCCAAGCGGCACAGGGCAGCGTTCTAATGTGAACCATCGCTGACCCTGGCCTTCAACAGGCAGAAGCGGAGTGAGTTCGTCGACTGTATTGTAAGGGAGGATGGAATTTCACCTGATCATCTCTTTTGAGGAGCCTGACGGCAAACGGTCTTTGTGTGTGGTTTGTGTCGTGGTTTATATCATTACTCGTAGGTGCAGTTGAAAAGGAGGGATATTGCAATATCAATATGAATGTGTCATTCAGTTGGTCTGTTTGTCAGTCTGTCGCTATCTCAGTAGGCAGAACGCAATTATGTGAACTTGCCACAACCATATGTCGACTTGACATGGCATATAGCAACACACCAATACCTCACAACATACCGTACATTATCGTTCGCATCGAGCTATGGCCTGTTGAGTAATGCTGATCAACCACTATCAGAACCACAAACAAAACCTCGGGACATACAACCATCTTGGGCATGTAAGCGCCTTGGTTCGGACAGGTTTCGGATGTACGTGTGTGTTCGTATCCTGGAACCACCCTGTGCCATGTTGGTTCCACATGGGTTGTGCTGTTATCGCTAGGCGACAGCCACCGTTATGCAATACCACGGAAATGACCTGTCGATGGTGACAAGGTCAACCATCAACACACGAGCCGGTGGGATTGCCAGGAGTCCCGCCACAAGTACAGACAGGCAGCGAAATTATAGTGTAGTCGTTACAATACACGTAGTAGTACCCTACGGCTGCCCATATATATATCATATTATCAATGACAGACGACAGAGCCTAATAATCATATCAGTAATAAAGATATTTTGGTTAGTGACGGGCAAACGGTCCTACTATTTGTAAAATCTTTTTGAAGGTCGATAAGTGGGGAAAGGAATAACGGATTTTCATTATACCGTATTTGATATGAAGAGAGCTAAGTTAGACAGAGGTGTAAGACAGAGGTGTACATGTATGCAAATAGGGACTTGCATAACTCGTAAGAAAATTCTACATTTCCAGTGTTTTCTATGATAGCTCTCTGCATACAAAATGTCATGAAAACGTAATCAATGCAAAAGTGACATATTTTCTTAGTGATAGAATGGAGGGAATTACATACCTGTTGTGACACGTGTATTGTAGTCACATGTGTACGGTTCTCTGCACAAATTCTATCAGTGATGTGTGCAAATCATTAGCATTAGTAAAATGTGAACATGGAATTTTGCCTAAGGAAACGACTCTAACAGATACGTTATTTCGGTAGAGAAAACCCCATTGAAAATATATCATGCTAACCAGAACCTTTGTACATAATCAATTTGATATTATGAAACAATAGATCTACAAGAGGTCTAAATATTTCAGAGGGAAGAAGTCTCTGAACTCTAGTTTCGGATTGTTTGAGTGAATGCAGATACCAAAATAACGAAGGATAAGCATTTAGACGTTACACCTCTAATAAATTTTTACGCCGACTATTTCTTTTTATAGCTATGGGAAGACGGCAACTTATTATCTTTTTATGTTGTCGCCTTGTCACACCCTTAAATGTTTTTAGAAGGTTTGCTTCAAAATTGGTGCAACGCGCAGCTGGGTAGGACATGTCATCTGTTGTCGCTGCAGGATCTAGACAAATACCGCAATAAGCCGAAACACTGATATTTTAGGCCATCTGATCTAGTGGCATAGTGGCAGCTGGGTACACAACAACAGGGTGATAAGAAATTCAACATGGCCCGCCATGTCAGCAAAAATCACCCGGGTAAAACTCAGCCTTTCTCCGCCACAAAACGATCCCCCTCACCGGGTCTACAGCGGGACTTGAGTCGACGCCAGACATTGGGGAATGTGCGGACAACTTAAGGTAGTTCACCTTTTCAAAGAGCAGATGGGCCGCCATCAATTTTGTAGTTTGGGTAGGTGAAGGTGCGATAGGGGTGAAGTAGTGAAATTGCTTTCTACTATATTTCTTCAATTTTGCTGCCCACCGTGTAATTCTCCCAGGTTCCATGGATATACAATAAACACAAAACGATCGTCGTTTCAACTTTTCAGGCATGTCTTAGCTGAAATGGAAAAGATGGAAGAACTACGTTACCGCTACTTCGACAATGAGCTTCTCCTCAACATTTTGTAAGTCGCGTTATAGTACTTTTACTCTATCTACAAATTAAAGTTATCACTTTCCTTTTACTGACATAAATTCATGCGCATTGTAATTGATAAGCAAAGTGTTTGGGAGTTGTCCTGCAGTGCAATACAGTGAAACCTACAGCACTCGCTCTCTGTTCCAAGAGCATTATTCCACTTTAAAATCACGACCACCGAGCATGTCTAGAACACGAAGTATTGAAACCGGAAGTTCCCCTGCAATACCATTGAAAGCCGGTAAGAGACCCACTATCAAACTTGACTTTCGTTTTCCCGACCACAACCCACATACCAACTATGATGATGAAAATCCAGTTCAAATATACACAAGTGTAACTGATTATTGTTGCTGTATCTTCAAACCTAGACTGATTAATGGTTGCTGCCACTGTGACCACGAAAACGTATTTAGCGGAGGCTTCCGCTGAAGATTACACCGGAGGAGGGCCTGGCCTTCAGAGAGGTTCGCTCGCTGGTATTGAATCCCCGCCAACTAGTCCGCACACAACCCAGGAAGTTCAAATACCACATCTCAGAGGAAGTCGCTGTGCTAAACAGGCCCCATCCCAAACAGAAAGGGACTTGAATGAACGCCAAGATTAGGGGAAAATTTACGAAAAGCCATCGGACCATCCAATATGCTGGACCGCCATCAATGCTAGGGCAGGTTGTTGTGTCGGGAGGACGGAGACGCAAACAAACATTATGACGAATGTTCCTCATTGATACAAAATGATTTGAGCGTTTGTTATTGCATTCGAATTATTTTTGAAGTTTCCAAGAATAGTGATGCCTTCGTATTCAAGAGATACTGACACAATATTTCTAAAGCACCGTAAAACACCATTCCTGACATATCGTCCCGTTATCGAACAAAAAGTAGTCCAGCAATTGCCATCTCACAAGGAAGCTGTATAGTAATAATATGTGCTGTTTCTGTGGCATTCACTTCATAGTCAAGGGTTTTCTTAACCAATCTCACTCCTGAACAGTCCAGATCGAAAAAGAAAGAACCAAGCCTACCCAGCCACTATCACTACGTTGCACTGTCTATCTCTAGCCTGGGTACCATCCTCCGTTCTAACCACTGGATCAATCTTTTCGCTAAGTAGAAAGCGATAAGACTGAGCCATTGGTTACTTCGGAGGATGGTACCCAGGCTAGTCTGCCTCAGGTATCGCAGGAATCCGTACGTGGCAGCAGTGTCCGTGGTAGTTTGGCGCGTGCGCACCGTGAACTGCAGGGTTCTCGGAAGGCGACCCGCCGCGCGGCTGCCGTGCCAAGGTCACGCGGCTACTCATCAACACGGCCGGCTCCTCCGCACAATGGGCTAAATCTGGACGACTAAATTTGGCGTTGTTTTGATCCACCTTGGCATCGAGTTGGGTCAACCACGTAACCATTCACACGTGGGTCGGAAGTGCTGTGTAGTCAACCTTAACAGACTCACGATTCGCTTTGTTTATATGCGATATTCAAGCGTTTTGTATGAGGAGTTTCCGAGCGCTCGTACCTACTATATCATAACAAGCTTTCGTCCTTCCATACTGCTCCTGCTGTTCATCTACATAATAGTAAACGAGTGGGTGAAATGAAAAAAATGAGAGTGTAAAGTATTGACGGTAGTTTTTCAGCAGCCGTCAGTACCTGTCCCTGAACAAGCTTTATAGTGATGACGCCAGGTCGCATCATCGCTCAATCGTACCACTGTGACACTTTAGTTTGTCACCCTGACAGTCTCTGAGCGTCATCATGGGGCAAGATTGGTTAGCGGTGCAATCGTTTCGTTAGATACTCTTTGCTTAACGTTTTGATAACAGTACGGTCATTCATCAGGATGATCAAGAACCTCTAAACACCTTTACAAGCTTATTGGGATGGCTCTATCTCTGATCATGACGGTATGTACAATGTACTGTAAACGTGTCCGTGTGCGAGTTGTTAAATTTTCCCGACGAGTTTCTTCTCATGATATGGATTAACAGTCGTTCTTCACAGAAGAGAAACCTGACTGTGCTGTATCGTCGGTATCGAACCTATGACGTCGCGTCGGTCCTGCTCCCTTGCTCTGGACTCAGATTAGTGTCAATCCCACAACTCTTGTAAATCACAACAAGAAACGGAGCAGACGACGATGACAGGCGAGATGTCGGACAGTCCGTCCCTAAACTTGACCCTGACCCTCCTCCCCAAAGCGGAGACTTTAATCATCATTCATCACCAACATGTGCCTTGGATGTCGGACGGGCGGCAGTGACAGACGAGATACCGGCCGGGGAGTTCCCCGGGTCAGACGTGTCTTCGCCTAGCAAATCGTTCACTCGGCACGTACGTGTCGGTGTGTAATCGTGACCATATAATAGCGCGCCATTTCCTGGCAAATACCACACATAATTATTAATAGTAACTCCTGCTTAGAGCCTGAACCATAAGTCTACCAGGGACCTGCCAGGGTCCTTCATTATAACAGAGATCTTGTCTTGATCCGACTCACAGAAATACAAGAACTCTCGCCCCACGCCACCGACCCGTTGTGGCCCTGAACCTCATTTGACCCGAGAAACAGAGTCTTCTTCTACAAGTCCCTGCTCATGATCGGATTAGTCCCCTTGAGAGGACAGGGGAGAAAAATTGGGGCATAAATGGGATATTTCCGTTTCCAACCCACTGGAAGATAAGAGGTACTCACGTGCGGCGCTGGGCAGCAACAGTAGCCATGCTGACAGAACAAGGACTTCCAGTCTTACACCTGTCAACCTGCAACACAAATCCATCAACACGTCATAACCTACATCAATGCCTTCTTGCACAGAAGTCTATATATAGCTACATCACCAACATCAATGTTGACGGTTCAGTTAGTGTCGAACTTTTATTGGACGTTATCCGAGATCTCAGTCTAGCAGATAGACAAACCTTTATGTTATAAAGATTCCGTGTTTTACGAGTCTACATCACTTTTCAATTTGGGTCGGGCACGGACTGAGATAAAAGGGTCATGGTGTGCGTGAAAATGCTCTTCGGGCTACCATTGGGTGCATTGAACCCCTCCTTCCGCGTTTGGTGTCTTCTTATTAAAATGATCTTCTCATTTTCACACATCTCGAGATAAGTTCTGATGTGTTCACTTCGTCCACTGTTTCTGTTTTCTTTCTTAAGGCGGCATGAGAGTATCACGCCTTAACGGTCTTGCATTTTTATTGGTAGATTCACTTTTCAATTTGATTTTATTAGTAGGTTCCGACCTGTTGAACCTCACTCCACCATCGTGGCTACATCTCCTCCCGCCCTCCCATACTGGGTAACTGCCAATCTTCCACCGGAGGGAGGCGACTCACTTAAGTCGAACAGACAAACAAACGTAAACACAATTTCCAGCACCCCACTCTGGGGAGAGGTAGGCGACATTTAAGCCGACCTAGCCGTCGAAGATAATTACCAGGAATCCCAAGTTACGCGTCTTCTTTAACAGATCACGTCAAGCCTCTGCGGCCCCTTCTGTTGCACATGAAGAGTTCCGAACAGAACTGCTGCTGCATAAAACCCGGTTGGCGTGACTAGAGATGATACAATCCCCACAGGTTGGTAAGGAACCTGGAGCTGGCTCGAATATGCGGAATTCGGAAGGAATTACCGCTGCCCTGCGCGCCGCGGAGGCCCTGCTCCCTCGTGTCGTGACCTCCCGACGCAAAGGCGTTCTGACTTCGGTAAAAACATAAGCCACGAAAACAAACACGAGGTTCTTAACAGAATTACAATTTGTGGATCATTCCTGATCCTGCAAAACTCCTCAGAAATGGACCTTAAACCTGTAGGACTGGTAGAGTTTACAGTCAATATCACACCCGGTTGATAATGCACTAGAACAGTGTACAGAAGTTCATCAAGTAGTTTACGTAAGGTTTCATCACCGGTAGGAACTACCCTTTAATCACCTAGCATTAGGGCAAGGCAAACAACTCAGTCGTTGTGGCTGAGTAGGCCGTTAGTGTCAAGTATGGTCGGTTTGCTCAGGTGGATATGGAGAAGACAAAATCAAGGAGACACGGAAGATGATGCCTCATCTCAGCATGTAAGTAGTCGCATAAAATGGAGCGAGACTTTGACTTTGAGCCCGAAACCCCGTTGACAGTAAGACAGCATCGGAATCTTCGGCGGCTCACGCGAGTCACAATTAACGCAAGGATCGTGATCGGAAGGAGACGAACAGAAGCTTACCGATACGGCATGTGCCAGCCCATCGGAGATGCCCAAACCGTCATCGGTACTCCGCGCCGTTCTCTCCGGCCCTACGCACCATTGAAGCCTGGTGTGGTCCACGGGGAATAGTCCTGTGCCGTGCGTCAGCGTCAAATAAGACCAGGGATCCTGCCCCGGTAGGCGCGCGGAAAAGTTACAATGGAAAAACTCGGATTAAGGTTTTGTTGTCCGTTTGGTGGAGCACACATTTCTGAACTGCCTTCTGCTCTCATTGGACGCAGTCAAGTTAGATAGGCGGCCTGGCCCATTTTCATGGTGGGGACCCACCATTCCTTGGCAACTTTCCTTTTTTCTGAAGCCTCTCCGGCAGTCCCGGCCGGCCAGGTATCACATATATTGGTTCACCGGGATTTGCCCCTAATATGTCCCTGTGCAAAATAGCTGTCGGTTCCAAGAATCTGTAAGTCTAGGAACGAAAAGAAAATTGTGTTTGCAAGCGCGGCTGTCGCTCTAGGCGCTGACTTCAACTCCAATCTGTGTGTACGGGCATGTGTCCTCTAGGTGAACTTTCTAGGTAGCTCACAGTGAAGTTTACCCTACAAAATCCGACACCGCACTAAACTTTAAAGTACTGATTTTCTTACAACTTCTCCTCACTTTTGATAATGGCTTTATACTTTCGTCATCTGGGTATCAATGTGCTTAACATTCATGGCACAAAAACCATAAGACATTACTACTATCCTATGATACAGCGAGAGGACAAGCCAACGTCATCACGTTTTCAGAACGGACTAGTCTTGTCGTCTGGACACTTATATGTAATACTTGGCGTCTATCTTGATACTAACTTCCATTACGACATCTAATCTATTCATAAAGACCGGTCTCCCCATCTTCAACAGTGACGGAGGACACAAGACGCACCCCAGTCCTCGCAGACGGCCTCACAAGTGGTTCGCTCCCCGATATCTCCTCCACAGCGCGCTCGGCGTTTCTGCGGATATCTGACAGTTTATCTTATCCGTGTTATGTCCGACGGACCCCGTGGGTACTCGTGCCGCCCTTTCGACGACATACCTGCTACAAATTTCAATCCAATTATGAGAGCGGGATCGGCGCCGTGGGGGACGGGTACAGCTAATTCGGTCAAGGCACGGTCAGAAGGTAGGGCAGGTCGGTCCACGAGCCACGACAGGACTTGACTGTCATGATCTCAGTGTCATTCGCCAGTTCCTCCATCGAGATGATTGACGCAACATCGGGAAGCTTAAGGGGAAGCTGGGTGACGGTTTGGTCAACTTTTCAGAGGCGCCTACCTCGAGGACTTCCTGCGACGTAAATCAAGACGCTCAGGGGACATCATCTCAGCCTGTTTGTCAGTTATCCTAATATCCTCTTTGCCACCAGGAGTCTGTAGGACCATGGCCAGATTATAACCTGACGTTAAACTATCTCCTCAGTACTAACAGTGTCTTTGTTTGACGTGGAGGGGGTGGGGGAGATTGGTGGAAAATTACAGCGCTAGCGGCTTAAATTAGAACTGGACGTTCCTACCTGCACCAGAAGGCAGAAGAACTCTACTTAGTACTTTACTCTATGGTCCTCTATACTCAGTACTCTACACGGACATAAAGATTGAATTATTTAGGGAAGAATTCAGGCCTGCATGCGTAGTATGAAACAGGGTGCTATGGTTCTAGGGTTCAAAAAGTCGTTATCCCGCTCCTAAATACGAAGGTCCGATCATACATGTCGACGACTTTTTGTCGACATCCGCAATATGTCGTACCGAACGCTGTAGTTGAACTTGTAGCCCAAAACAAGATAACCTACTCTTTCTACTTATATCATTGATCCAACAGTCCGCGCGTTCAGTGTGACAAGGGGTACCTACGAAAATCGTTGTGTACCTCAATGTGCACCACATTCCTTGATGTTCCTACCAATGTGATGTAGATGCACCACTGAGTAGAAAATGGAGAGGATTATGCAACGCAGATACTTTCAGTGCGCTTATCAGCAATCACAAAGATAAGAAGTTACTTCTGAGACTTCAGGGACAGAATAGAGGACCGACGACACAGCAACAGAGTAGCTGATATCGATTTTTTTCACACATGTAGCGGCCTAGAACTTGTAACGCCGACATCCCAAAGGCCTGCAATAAAATCCTCTGCTGATAAAATCAACAAGACCTACCTCACGTTCGAGGTTGTGTACACAGAAAAACAACATAGCTGCTTTTAGTTTCTACTAAATGTTTCTTTTCGTCCCCCGCGACCAGCGGAGCGAACCTGGAATGTTGGCGAACACACAGGTCTCCTTGTTTGACCAGACTTTGATGTTGTTCTAGGACAGACGCGTGTGAAGACTTCAGGCCATGATAGTACGATTTGGCCTTCACTCTGAAGTCTGTGGCGGGGAAGGGCGCCTCTAGAAGGGAAGAGTATACACAGCCTACAGCGGGTTGGGGTTTAGAGGTGTGCTAGGCTAAGCTTTGACTGTAAACTACTTAGACTAATCCTTAGGCAAATGTTGTGAGGGAACATCGTAACAGTTTGTAGCTTGTCCCGTATTTTTAGACCTTTTTACACATGTCGGTGGAAAATCGGGACTGTTACTATCCATCCGCGTGATATTCCTACTAGGAAGTTTGCGGATTACGAACTAGAACTAGAAGAACTAGATTCCAGTGTTTGCCGCCACTTCTTCCTTTCTATAAGCGATAATACGATGCACTTGACTTCATCATGTGCTCCAAACCGTCAATTTTCACGTGAAGGATTTTTATCTCGGTCTTTCTACCAATTTTAGCGCGTCGTTCTTATTCTGAACATATTTAGTAACACTTATCTCATATCTAAAAGGAAGAATCTTACTGACATAACATGGATGGATGAACAGATAAGGTAATGGGCGTACGTATGTCCCTAGATGTTTTCTGTAGAGCGGCTGTGACGCGTGTGTTCCCAGCAGCAGCACACCGCGGCTGATAGAGTTGGCGTGTGGCCAGCATGTCGGTTTGTCAGTCCGTGGGATGCGGAACCGTGGGGCATGATTTGTTGCGCTCCATTTTTACTGGGTGCATCAACAGATCTAGCCTGATA
>NC_049980.1:25190531-25192297 GCF_000003815.2 Branchiostoma floridae | reverse complement strand
CCATACTCACCCTAGCTTGATGAGGGGAGAGTATAGGAGCCCCAGTAAACTAACCAGGTTGGTGAGGGGTGAGTATGGGAGCCCCGGTAAACTAACCAGGTTGATGAGGGATGAGTATGGGAGCCCCAGTAAACTAACCAGATCTAACCAGGTTGGTGAGGGGTGAGTATGGGAGCCCTGGTAAACTAACCAGGTTGGTTAGGGGTGAGTATGGGAGCCCCGGTAAACTAACCAGGTTGGTGAGGGTGAGTATGGGAGCCCAGTAAACTAACCAGGTTGGTGAGGGGTGAGTATGGGAGCCCCAGTAAACTAACCAGGTTGGTGAGGGGTGAGTATGGGAGCCCCAGTAAACTAACCAGGTTGGTGAGGGGTGAGCATGGGAGCCCCAGTAAACTAACCAGGTTGGTGAGGGGTGAGTATGGGAGCCCCAGTAAACTAACCAGGTAGTCGAGGGGTGTGTATGGGAGCCCCGGTAAACTAACTAGGTTGGTGAGGGGTGAGTATGGGAGCCCCAGTAAACTAACCAGGTTGGTGAGGGGTGAGTATGGGAGCCCCAGTAAACTAACCAGGTAGTCGAGGGGTAAACTAACCAGGTTGGTGAGGGGTGAGTATGGGAGCCCCAGTAAACTAACCAGGTAGTCGAGGGGTAAACTAACCAGGTTGGTGAACTAACCAGGTTGGTGAGGGGTGAGTATGGGAGCCCCAGTAAACTAACCAGGTTGGTGAGGGGTGAGTATGGGAGCCCCAGTAAACTAACCAGGTAGTCGAGGGGTAAACTAAGCAGGTTGGTGAGGGGTGAGTATGGGAGCCCCAGTAAACTAACCAGGTAGTCGAGGGGTAAACTAACCAGGTTGGTGAGGGGTGAGTATAGGAGCCCCAGTAAACTAACCAGGTTGGTGAGGGGTGAGTATGGGAGCCCCAGTAAACTAACCAGGTAGTCGAGGGGTAAACTAACCAGGTTGGTGAGGGGTGAGTATAGGAGCCCCAGTAAACGAGCCAGGCTGATACTCAGCTATAACTTGATCGACACAAACCTATAGAAACAGATGAACGCGTGAGAACTCAAATTAACAAATATAACATTTGAAAGGATCTGGGTCCTAACCTTCCATGACAAGGGTAATAGTTTTAAAGAAAACACGCTCATTATTTTTAAGTAATAACTTCTCGTTACCAAAGATTATTGAGATGCTGTACATGTCTTCATGTTTCCCTTCAGATTTTACCAACACCACAGCCTGGATATGTCTCATCACACTTGTCGTCACTAACCACAAGCTATCCCGGGGGAGATGTACCAGAATTTAGCGAAAACTTTGAACATTCTCCTTATTTATTTTCACCACAAAATCCATGTATCCCAAGACACAGCGATGAGTGAAACAGTTATCTGTGAGCGCTGTTTACACCACAGAGGTTTCCGGTGGCCAGTTTTGCTCTCGACCACCGACGTACTTTGTGTCCCAACAAGGTATCCTATCCACTGGACCAACACCATGCAGCTCAAATGCCCCAGTTTGTAGGACCTAACATGCTTTATAATACTGGAAGCCGCTTAATTGCACACCCAATTTGCCAGCGAATTCCGTGCAATTATCCGGCGTGTGCGATAATGCGAAGTCACCCAGTTGGACCGCACCGCCACGGGATTCGGGGATTCCGTGCAATTGACCGAAGTGTGCGTTTATCCGACGTGCAATTAACTGGCTTCCACTGTAATGTCATTTCTCCTTGCTGATGTCCGTTGGTTCCTAGACTTTAGTGCC
>NC_049980.1:25149367-25187618 GCF_000003815.2 Branchiostoma floridae | reverse complement strand
CACGGGGTTTCGGCTGATCCAAGACGGAAGAAAGAACAAGGCGTTATGTCAGAGGACGCAACCTTAGAGCGGGTCGATCTCGGTCAACCTTTCAGTATCATACAGCACATCGTTTGGAAGGCAGCATATTAACTCTGTCAGGTTCAGATTTCTTATGGTATGTAATAGTCAAGACTCCCTCATAAGTATGATGGAAAAAACACCGTTCAGACGAAGGTCCGGTTAGTCTCCATAGAAAGCTTCGTGGCTGAACTATTAATTTTTTTGCATATCATGTTTTCTGATCGTATAGATTTTCTATCTTCAAAGGTTTCTGACAGCCATCCAGCCTGACATAAAATGCCAGAAGCTTATCTGGCCCTGTGCTTGACGTAATGATAACCAATCCTACAGTAAATTGTCCTGTAACAGACCTCTGTGTCACTGTAAGGGCCCCATCACATCCGTCCTGTGATCGCAAACGGATGGGCCTTCAGCTGTCTTGCCTGGGAAAAGGCTGTACGTCTTAGATCCTTCTAGGCGGATGGTTCTGCCTACTTGAAGATCCTAAGATCAGATCGTCAAGTAGGCAGAACTGACCGCCTAGAAGGATCTTAGGCCCGTTCAAGATGCAAAGAAATCAAACGTTTCTATCCGTTTGTTCTGGGCCTGAACGGGGCCTAAGACAAGTCAAGTTTATTAACGACTGCATAGGGTACAATGTATGGCAAATTACACGTCGTATAACTAACAACTACAAGCTATATACATTTAGTGCGCTAATCTACCATCATTACTCATTACGAAATGAACATCGTATGACGACCTGCGATGAATGCACGTGAGCGCGCCATCACAGACGCGTGTCCCCCCGAGGTTGATATGGACCAGATGCCGGGCCGCGCAGGTTGTGAAAAGGTGAGCCAAGTCGGTGATTACAGGACCAGGATTAATTGCAGGACCGTGACCGGCCGACCCAGCCCCTCACCTACCTCGGGCCGGGGCGGCCATGTCCGCACCCCGCTGACGCACCTAACGTCTTACAGATCACAATTAAGATGCCAACGCTCTACTTTAAGGCGCGGTCACTTAGGTCGTGCTATCGTCGTACGATTTTGATGCCATAAGATTTTCATAAGCAGGTCGTGACAGACCAACCACCAACATGGATCCAAAACAGCATTTTGTGTACGAAGAATGTTGAACTTTGCAGGAGACGCACATTTTCAGTCCTCCAAAATGCCCGAAGTTAGCGATCGTATGACGATCGCACGACCTCTGTGACCGCGCCCTTACTTGCCGGTATTTCTTTTATATGAAATTCTAATTAATTGCTAAAGAATTGCTCGTAGTTTCACATTTCAAACTTTATTATGACATAATCAAATGATTGCAAGATAAACTACAAACTCTTAAGATAGCTGCAAACACTACTATCGCACAAAAGTGATCTTAGCACATGGATGAATACAACACATAAGGTACAAAAATAAGATGCACAGCTACCATGCAAACACTACCCTTAGTAGTTACAAAAAAAAGATCATTGCATATAATGCTGTAAAACGATGTAATGCTATATGCTTGTAATACTCTGATAAAATATATTCAGGTTGACCTGAAGACGTGTCAAACTTCTTAAGGTAGGGATAGCCTATGCCTTCATATACACAGCAGAATCTGGTGCATACAGGTACATTTGCCTTTAGACAGCTCAATGTTGCATAGCCCAGCATTATCCCTTCCCTGGTATGGGCAAACTCCATCAGCAACTTTGACATGGTTCATCACACCTACAGACTCACTCTTCCTTTTTCACTATGTTGATCAGAAATGTGACATGACTGAGTGAAATATAATCGGTTATGGTTTGAACACATTTCTAACATCTTGAGGTAGTCAAAAATGTTAACAATGGAAAGTATTAAAGCACCACAGGAGTAACACTATAGTTTCCAAAGAAATTATACACGATTTCCCCGTAATCATGAACAATCCTTTATCTACATGCATCTATCACTTTTAGTACAACACAACAATTACCAATCATTCCGCTTCTGTATGGCCTTGTTGATTTGATTACACGGTTGACATCCTCTGGGAGTGAGTGCAAAAAGTGATGAGTGAGTGCAAATAAGAAGTTCAAAAAAAAAAAAAGGGTAATTCATTATGAAATCTACCAAAAGTGGTCAGGAGGGTTGAACACACAGAGAATTCTTCATTTTTGTTCTTTCAAATCTTCTTTGACTTTGGAATTGACTTTGGCCTTCTATGACATTAGTATCCATTTGCTGATACTTTTTCAACTTGCAGCATATGATTACTAAATTTTTTTGAAGCTTTGCACAAAATGTTTTTTTAGAAATGCTGGAAATCAATGCATGCATACATGTATGTGCAGATGTCATCCATATAACTAAATCAACATGGTCTATGCAAAATTCAAAAGAACAAGGCTTTCAGAGAAGCACCAGTTTTCCTCTGTATTGATTTCCATGCGTTCCATGCATTGAACATTGTAAAAACAAATAAACCAAGGTCATTTTTGTTTGATTTTTTCTTCACCTTTGTAGTTTTGTAGAACTTGCAAGGTGTGGTCTTTATGTTAGCTTGAGAAAGACGTACTCCACTGCCTCCTCCTGTACCTTTTAATATTAACACAAATCTCTTACACAAAGGAGCAAAGTTTGTTATGCAACAAATGTTACTGACAAGTTGGAAGCTAATTCTTGAACCTTGTCCCCTTAGTCCCTTCCTTGATAAGACATTTGGCGCCATTTGGCAACCGTGGAGTGCTGGGTACTAGAGGTTAAGTACTAGAGAATTTCCTATTTAGCAAGAATAACTGTTACCTTTGAAACTAACAATTTGCACATTTAGCGAGTTGAGATGAAAATATAACTCTTTCATTTACCCATTCTCATTGAATTCTTACGTATTTAATTTCTTTACTTGTAGAATTTTGAAGGGTTGGCATGATTGTATTGGCTTATGTAATGTTAGATGCACATCTAAACCTCCCCTCTGGACTTTAACTGTTGGTAATACTGAATCACCATCTTCTCTTGGTCATAGGTTTCTATTGAGCCTGGACGGATGCGTCGGATCTCCTCAATGGCCTCTTGTCCTGAGATTTTCCTTGTCTTGACAAAGTAGCATGCAATCATGGTACCTGTGCGCCCCCTGCCCCACTGGCAATGAACTGCAACAGCCTGAGAACAGGGATAACACACATGACATTATGACAAACATGGCAACATTATCAGCTACATCGAATTTATTGCAGATAAATCTGAGGCAACTCTAAGGTAGATGTCCTGTAAACATACATGTAGTCATGTTATAGATTATTATATCACTTTGTATTGGGTATAATGTTAGTGTTAGCAAAAATTATGACACTATTTGCAAAACAGGAGGTTTTGTGAATTTGCAATTCAGATGGGCGCAAAATGGTGCAAAGCAGCATAATTGAAATATTTCAGAATGCCTTACCTATGTTGGGACAAAAGTGAACATCCTTTATCACTGCAAATCTCTTTTTTAAGCATTTTTAATCATCAGTTTGTAGTTCAGTGCGATTTCCAGTAGCCTGCACATCTAGGCTTCATACACAAATGCGCCACATGTCGAAGTGACCGCATGGGGAAATTGGCACAAGTTGAATCAATTCTTTTGCACAATTTGGCATTTTTCGGTGAGATATCCAGATAGTTGGGTAGCCCTGGCTGTATCTTTTTTATACAGCCAAGCAAATCAAACCTCCTTTCACATTTATGTTTTGTTATCATTTGTATACCATTTAAATTACCTCATTTGAATTTGTGTTCAATAGTTTGTTAGGAGGAGGTCTCCCATAAGCCTTTTTGGCTTCTACCTCTCTCCCGCACTGTTTTTTTATCAATCAGTTATCTTTACTGTATGCATGCCCTTTTTTATGTGCAAATAAATAAAATCAAATCAAAATCAAACCAAAACTCTTAACATGGAAGCAGAGAACATTTCTCACCTCTCCAATGATACTGTTGCTCTCCACTATGTGGATGAAGCGGTCCACCTGTTCAATAGTGGGAGGAGTGAAGTCCTCAATCTTCATGTGGATACTGTTCAGGTTTGGGCAGCTGTCCACAGGGGGCAGTCTGTAGGTCAGGGAGACCAGGTGACGAACACCTTCCTTGTACAACCATCTGGGGAAAAATTTTTTAAAAAGAGCCCATCACTGATTCTGTAAATTGTGGAGCCAATATCTAATAATAATAATATCGGGTGTATTTTGCAGCCAGTAGGTACCCAAAGTGAGGGTAATGAGGCTGTTTAACGTGGTCGAGGCACCTCCTCGAGCACGGGACCCCCGTTTTACGTCCCTCCCGGAAGACGATTTTGTGGAAAGCTTCGTGAGGCTACAGCAATCCGGACGTCCTTACAAATAATGCCAATTCATGCTTGCAGGCTAACGAATTGCATGTGACATGATAATAACCTACTTCATCAAACTTTGAATATGTAAAATAGCTAAGGCCGTGTGATTTGATTATATGGATGACATCCGCGCACGCATCGATTTTCGTCTGTTTTCAAACAAAAAAAAGCTTCCGACCATATTGTAAATCGTATAAAGCAGCTGCAAAGTGATCAAATATATCAAGGACGTTTTATCGCAATACTGTCTCAAACAACCAAGGTATGAACAAATCAGGTTGGTTTAGTGCCACAGTATTATTTCTTAATGACTGAAAAGTGGGCATTGTCAGAAGACAATGGGGAATTAATCAAAAAGCTACACAGTTCAAGGGACAGTGAACAAGTAGGGCATGGGTGCACAGAGATCCAGTGTCCCCAGTGGGTTAAGTATCCCAATTAGGGGTCCTATGCTGTTACAGCAGGGTGTTTGGTCCATAACCCAGTGGTTTTGACCACTTAAGATTTTATAATGAAGGCAACTTTTTACTTTGGCCAAACGTTTTTTTATTGGAACACTCACATCAGTTTAGGGGTGTTCAGAGGATGTCATCCATATAATCAAATCACATGGCCTAACTGTCAATCCAGATATACTGTAAGACTTTACATGCACATATATTATATTCATTATTCTAATTATTGTTCATAATTATTATATCCACTTTCTCACCCAATAACTTAGTTTTTAGACCAGAGTAGGCACATTGTGCACTGTTCTGCACTATTTGTTTTTCCCCTTTTATGTTACCTGTAATTAGCTCTCGGGCAAGAATATGGGGTTAATCAAGGAGGCTGAACAACCTCCATGGGTTAATGACCCGCCCCAAGGTGTGTATGGTGCCATAATTCATGGCCTATTTCTATAACCACTGAATAAGTTATGGCACCATATACACAATATATACAAAGGATTTTAGCGGATCATTAACGTTATTATCATATAGATATTGTCTGATACCTAGCCGTGACGACTCTAGAGGACACATTCGCATTGTTACATAATATTGTAGCCCATACGAGAGCCGCTGAGGTTTTGTTCATCCGGCCGCCATTTATCTTGCTGGTTGGGTCGGATTGCTGCTCTCCCTGCCTTCTAAACCTGTGTGGCCAGGCAATAGAATCTCATCACCACCCTCTGCACCTGCTGTAACGTCACTGTTTGCGATTTATCTCTATGTACAAACGTGTCTTCAAACTTGCCGCCATTTTGTTCATCCACCGTATTTGGTGGCTCTCGTTCCCAGAGTTGTAAAATCTTCTAATCACAAATCATGGACAACACTCTGAGAACGAGTCCTATGCCTGTATTTTTGGACCAATGGGAACCCTGCAAAAAGTGGGTAGTATATGGGATATTAATGACCTGAGTTATTGCCGATGGCTTTGACTTCCTCAAGCCTGTTGACCATTGCAAACCAATAGTCTGTAATAGCTTAAATAAATGTCTGTATTAAAAGTTCAGGGTACCAAAAACTTTAACGTGTTGTTTCTCTGACACCAATATTGTATGACCAGATCATGGCCAGACTGTGGTCTTGCAATACTAACCTAATGTTTTCCGCCCGATGGGGGAACGCCAGAGCACACAGCTTTCCTTGGATCACCCAGCTGAAACTGGAGGGTCGTTCTGCCATGCTGACTGGTCCCTGGTTACAACTGACAAGCCTGGAATTGTCAATGGAAGACACACAAACATGACAAGGGCATCCACGATTGGTGTCCTTGTTGAGAAATGTAACTTTGTAATTTACATGGGAACCACTGGGTAGTCCTTCTGCTTTAAGTACTGTAAATGCAAAAGCTTTTGCGGTTGTTTAATATTCATGGTTTTTGCGGTAGCCGCTTCACTGCGAATATTTTTTCATGGCAGTGCATGGTGCTACTGCGAACTTAAAACCACTGCGAAAAGTCATTTTTCCCGCTACCGCAAAATTAAATCCCCACAAACTTAAATGCATTTACAGTAACATTACCTTCCCCATGGCAATACCAACTGGTTCTATGCATGTCCAAAATTACCCATGGCCTGTTGACCTCTGTAAGTCACCTGTCTTTGGACTATACCATTCTACACTCAACAAGGCTATCAGCCTGTAATGTTACGTACCTGCAAAAGCTAGGGGGCCCAAGTTTCACCAGTATTCTTAAGGCACCTCAATACCTACCTACATACCAAAAGTCATACCAATCCATCAACAGTATCTTGAGTTACACAAACTAAAACAATACTCCATTGGAGCTGACAGCAGATATAATACTATTAATACAGTAGTTGATTTATACATCACCGAAGCAGACTAGGCTGTTTAGATTAATGGTGCAACTGTAGCTGGAATAACAACCTGGTAGAATATGGTGTGAAACATGCTGTGGGCACATGAATTGTCTGCTGTGTGTGGAAGGCATGTAACGTTTCATAAACATGTTTCTTGGTCCATCATTAACTTCTTGAATGTGTAGAGTCTGCATGATCAGGCCTAGGAAAAGTGTTTCCTGTTTCTGTTTCAGCTTCAGAAAAAATTAGGGTTGGTAGGTAGGGATTTTTTCTTGTAATTTTAGGCTGGCCAAAACTCTAGTGAGACATATTACAATACAGTTGAACAAAGTAAACTGAAAAGCATGAGGACACTTTTCTTTAAAACTTTAATTCTGTGGATAATAGATACTTGACTTACTTTTGGCAAAGATTTAAACACATACACACAATTTAAGTTCAATTAGCTTGGGGAAGCTTTCGAGACGAACTCTGTCTCTTTGTCAACCCGGAGGTCTCATCTTGGAGTTTCTTTGTCACGTGACGTTTGATGGACATCGTCACGTGACAAGACACAGTTATACACAGGTCTCAGTGGCGCCCCCTGTCCCTGTTCAAAGTGCTCTTCTGTCGACGGATACTTGACTTGACTTATGTCGGGTAATAATAGATACATCTATCCTTTATTAGATGGGACAAGCAGTCTGTATCTACTTCAATAGGAAGCAGGCTGAAAGGTATGTGACTCCACTGGCCACCCAAAACATTCTAGGGTCGGCAGGTTTTTCTAGGATAGGTAGCAAAACAGGAAACACAACATTTTTCCCCCTAGGCCTCATAAGTATATAATTATCAACGACAGAAGAGATATGATGTGTGACACAATGGCTGATGTCAAAACACTGGCTGCAGAATGGGCTGGGGGCTAGTGCAGAAACAATGGAACACATTGGTAATGCGGTGCATAATGGTTATTGATATTAAAAAATTCTGTTCATGAAATAAACGTTACGATTTTTTCTTCTTCTGGCATCATCATATAGCGCTATATAACGTTAGACTTAGAGTATATGGCTGACATCATGGCTGGACAAACATGTAGAGTCCATACAAAACTTCAACCAGCAAACCATCTGTGTCATCCCAAATGGATGTTTGAGAGGTAACGTTAACAGACTTAAGACTTGACATCAGAAGTGTTGAGTGTCTCTCAGTAAGTGTGGCAACAGTTATCTGTGAATCCCTATGATGTGAAATGATGGGAAAATTAAATTGAGAACAGCAGAGTAGAATCTTCGGTCAGCTAGGAATTAGAATTTCAAGTTTGGGCCGCTCTCCTTTATCGTTAACAAAAACTGCTTCATGAAATAAACGTTACGATTTTTTCTTCTTCTGGTATTATCATATAGCGCTATATAACATTAGAGAAATAAAGCATTGCTGGACAAACATGTAGAGTCCATACACAAGTTCAACCAGCATCTGCATCATCACAAGAAGCCGCTTTGCTGGATGGAGCTATGGCTCAGGCCAGGTTCAGGCCCTCAGGGGTGGGAGGGGTGAGGAGATGGGCGGGGCACAGCAACATTTGGACCCATTTCCAGCGCCCATTCAGCCATGACTAGCGTCTATACACATGAAACAAACCACACGTCAACACACACACTGAGGGTTAATTCATCATTACCTGTGCTGTAGAACGGAACACAGATAACGGGGGGTGCTGTAACTTCGGATGTGCTGTAACTTCGGATTAATTTTTGATTGTCCCTTTATGCAGAAATGAGGCATGTTTGTATTCATCAATAGTGCTGAATAAAATCGCGAAGAACCCAAGTTAATGCACACAGCTGTCGTCTGGATGAAACACGGTTTTGTGTACAATAATCGATTTTTGCGTAACCAAGGAATTTGAGCATTTAAAATGGCTACGTTCGAAACAAGGTCACTGTGTAGTGGCGCCTCTTACATTTAACTTACTCAACAATCACCTTGCAAATTTAGTTGTTTTAGACATGAGGCATAAAGCTATACAAAACACCAATAACTTGGGTACTGGGGAGTTTATCTGGCAATCAAACTGACCTGAAATTACGAAGTAATCGTGGCGTCGAACGCCCTCCCGAAGTTACGTCACGGACATATCTGTTGACCGCTGTTCGAAATGTACCTACAACAGTGCAGGTACCTCTGGTCGCGCTGTACATAAGTCAAGTAGGACTCGCAAATCGGTAAAATTGCATTTATCTAGCTTATACACGTCGTATAAGTTTGAGTTTGAAAAATCTCAGTGACCGGCTGACGAAACACGACGCGACTGGATCATTGATGTAGCAAACTCATGTCTGCATGAAACCTTAGACTCACATAAAGTTCGCGACAGGCTTTGAAGTCAGCGCGCGGCCCGCCCATCTGACAATATGCAAATCGCTGAGTGCATCATAACACGAACATAATTGAAAGTGAATTTCTCATTGCATGCCCTAAAATAAACCAAGTAAAACACAGCTAGCGGTCCCCAAAAAAATCGAGGATTTGGTTCAAATATATTAATGACTTTGCACTGAACTGATGGAGGGATTTGCCGCATACTTTGAGATCACATGCGGTGCCGTGCAGGGGTCAGCATATCTGTTTCCGGTGTTAACATGCCTGCCGACACTTTCGGCATTCTTGTAACAAATTTGTGGCATTTTGTGCGCTCATACTCAAGAGCCATGGGTGTGAAATGAAGTATTTACTCTCATCGCCAAACGAAGCAACAGATCGTCAGCGTTGAAGTGACTTGGAATGCAACAAGCGGCGTAAACAATCGCTAAGTTACAGCGGGCCTTGCATTGGCGGAAATTTACGCACGGTCCAAAAATACGAACCAGAGGGAAGCTGAAGTTAGTTGACACAAAATTCTTCTTTCTGTTTTCTTAAAATTGTTCCAATGAGTCAAAGAGAAACAGAGGTATTTGTAATCCGAAGTTAGGGTACCCTATTTAGAATGGAACAATGTGGAACGCAATATTTACAACAACAATTTTCTGTTTTACCGGCCGAGATTCATGGTGTAAATCGTGCACAGATGATGTAAAGTAAACTCCTGAACGGAAAATTCCCAAACACCACCACTCTCATTTATCATTAGTCAAAACGCAACAGTTTTTAGACAACTGACACTGATACAATTCGATGTCGAACTCGTTAATTTACGTCCGAAGTTACAGCACCTTCCGTTATTTCCAACTCACTGAATGATGGTCAGGCAGCCATCTGATCGGCATAGTAAAAGTAGCAGTGCATTCGCCGTGGCATACGATACATTCGAATCGTGCGCTGGCCGAATGTCGGACTCTCTTGCTACAAAATGTTATAAGCATGGTTATAAGCCTAAACCCGTAATCTCCAAGCAGATCTTGCGTGGCATAAGACAGTCATCATATTGTGGAAGGGGTTTAGCCGGCAGAGTGGCCAATTTACTCCTCTGCCGGCTTAACCCCTTCCCCAGCTTTAATATGATAACGTTACTGTCTTATGCCGCGCAAGATCTGCTTGAAGATTATAAACCCGAACACACAACGCGTTAAGCTTTGTTTCTTGCATTGACAGTTCACGTAGTCGTTATTACTTGAATTCAGTATCTGGTCATTACGAAGGACCATTGGGACAAAACCTGTTTTGGCGAATGAGCTGTGTGCTCACAGCGAAGGGGCTGCATGCTCGGCGAATGAGCTGTGTGCTCACAGCGAATGGGCTGCGTGCTCGGCGAAGGAGCTGTGTGCTGACAGCAAATGGGCTGTGTGCTCGGGGAAGGAGCTGTGTGCTCACAGCGAATGGGCTGTGTGCTCAGCGAAGTACCTGTGTGCTCACAGCGAAAGAGCTGTGTGCTCACAGCAAAGGGGCTGCATGCTCGGCGAAGGATCATGTGCTCACAACAAAGGGCTGTGTGCACCAGGCTGAAGTTGGCCGCCGATTGGTAGCCGCCGATCCAGCCGCCGATTCGTCATTAGACAAAACATAGGATCCCATTCAGACGCCCATTCGAAGAAACTGAAAATTCCTAATTTCATAGGGAATTGTCTAGGGGATTGGTGCAAAAATTGTTCAAATTATGGTTAAAGCATGAAACTTGGCATATGTGTTCAGTACAAAAATGGAAACAAGTCTAGGGGTGGAGCCAAAAGAAGCCAGATCTAGATTTTACATGGCAACTGTTGCTAGGCTTTTATGAAAAACCTGTTGTATTTTACAGCATATTGAGGGGAACTGATTTTAAAAAAACAAAACAGACTTTATGTACCTTTGATGCAGTGTACACTGGATCTATAATGTGGTACTTCTCTCCACATTTTGTGCAAAAACTTCCCCTATACCAAATCACCCAAATTACTACATGTAATGTATTCGTCTGTCACATAATGAAATTAAGAAGTTCATACTATTTTAAGGTAGAAAAAAGGTTCAAGTCAGCATCATAACAAAGTACACCGTGAAAGAGGTTTCAAGAGTCCAAAATTTGAGTTCACATTTCTCATATTCTGCTGCAACACGACAATAGATATAAGCATGGCTGAAAAGGTTGTGCAGTGAAGTATAATTATACCGATTTTTCTTGTTGGACCTGTCCGGTAAAACCGGACGTAAAACAGTGGACCTGATGTTGGACCGATTCGAAAATGAACTAATTATACTGACAGGCGTCCACATGTTTGGGGCTTACATGTCGACGCAAATAACAAGAGCGTAGAGAGTTTATAGTCATTTTTACCGAGTATTGTAAATGCATTTACGTTTGCGGGGATTTAAATTTAGCGGTAGAGGGAAAATGGAGTATTCGCGGTGGTTCTGAGTTCGCGGGTGCACCATCCATGCATGTGAGTACTGCACTGTAATGGAAAACCCGGCACATTTACCAACCGCCAGTCGGAAGCCACAATTAGTGGTTACTCGGCAAAGGTGCTACAAACGGACAGAACAGTCCACTTTTGACTTTGACAGTGCTGGCGTGATCAACTGTTACTGATCCGTAACTACTCTCTTAACCCTATTCAGACCGGGGGGGGGGCTTTTGAGGCCCGCGCCAACTTCGATGTCCTATAACGCCAGAACGCCTTACGCTAAAGCCACCAAATTTGGTGAGTTTTCCTAAAATATTGTTGGCAACAAATTTGCGAAGTTTGACAAATTTTCTATTTTTTCGTGTTGCCATGGCAACCGTTTGCTGACAGGCAGTTTTGCCAAAAATCACTATTTTTGGTTCTAGCAATGTATTTTTCACATTTATTTGCTATATTACTGGTATTTTGTTACATAAATAAAATTTTATATTATTTAGCATATCTTTCATAATTATATATGCATAAATTATGCTAATGTGATGACGTCATCAGCCCAAAATCCAAGATGGCGGACCGTATGGCCAGATCAAGAATAATAAGCTAATTATCCCTTAAAATTTGTAACTACCTGGTATTTTTCATCAAAAACCATCTAAATGAATGAATTTAGTCTATTTCCATTGCCCTTTGTGATTATTTGTTGCAAAAAAAGTAGTTTTAAAAATTCACGGTGGTGGATATAATATGGCGGAGCCTAACTCGTATATTAGATGTGCATGACGTCATTTTATGACGTCATTATGACGTCATCGATGTTGCTATTGGCAATACAAGTCGTAATAAACATTATTATTCTGTTATCTGCACTTGTTGTTACATTTTTGTAGTATAACTTGAATTTTTCTGAGAATACCCTATTTTCATGGGTCCGGCCAATATAATCAAATTGATGACGTCATAATTACGTCTTCTTACGTCAACGTAACGTCAAACGTCAAATACTCCTCAGATATTATGTCCATATCATGTCCTGAAAATTTGGTGGCCCTACGGCACGTCGTTCAAGAGTTAGAGGACTTAGAAGTGGAGGGCCTCAAAAGCCCCCCCCCCCCCCCCCCCACGGTCCAGGGATGATCAAAAAAGCCCGGTCTGAATAGGGTTAATACATAGTACAGACAGTACAACTTTCCTACCATGGTGTTATACACGGTGAAATGAATAATTACGAACCCCAAAAAAAGTATTCATGTGTATTCACAGCACCTGAGCAGAAAAAAAGTATGTATTATAGAATCTTGTCATCAAGTCACAATTTTATACAACATAAGTTGACACTAGTAACACTACACAGTGATGTTCACGGCGTATGAAAACGACTTTGTTTTGCCGTGGGAATGTTTTAAATATAAACTAGTCCCACAACCACTTGACTTGTCAGCCATATTTGTCCAAATGGGAATTGGTCGCGATCGGCTATCACATATTTTCACGGCTTGCTATTGTATACTGATGGTGAAAATGTGGAAAAAAAGTAACGCAACAAGTTGCAAATTCAACCTGAATTAATGTTTTTAAATACAAAATATTTACAGCCATCTGAATTCCGACAAAACGCCTCAGATTACGTTTAAACACCCCTGTAACTAAATGGGTAACACCTGAATATACAGCTGACATAACTCTAAATGAACACATCACACGGTCTCTTTTGACTTCTGTATTCAGAGGAAGAAGGCACGACAAGTAAACTCTCAGGTAAGGACTCAGCGATGTGCAGTGTACATTCGACAATGATGCTGAGGTTTCAACTAAGATGAATTAACTGTGATTTTGTGTGCATTTTTGGACGAAGTTTTAACAACATGCTCACAAAAATGCTGGTATGCTTAGAAATCCAGTAAGGTGTCCGAACTCAATATTTGATAACTTCCTGGATCGACTATGACATAGTTTTCATTTTATACGCTTGTGGTTTATAGAACAAAGTTTGATAGAAGCACAAACCGATAGAAATGATCAGGTGTTGACCTATGTTGATGGGACACAACAACATTTAAGACCAGCAAATCATATATGTGTAAAAGAAAAGAGCAGGTATGGTACACGTATTTGTAAGTCTCGTGACGATCACCAGATGTGGGGGTGTCGTGAGAATATTCAAATTAGATACGCACTGTATTGTCAACACTATATTGTATATTGTCACCAAAACTTATTTTGTTCAAAGATAAATTCTTAAAAGAGACGTACGTCAAAAATGACTATACTGTTTGCCAAACCAAAGAAAAAGTCTTACATGTTACTCGTCAAGGGTGCTACAAACGACCAGAACAGTCCACTTTTGACTTTGACAGTGCTGGCGTGATCAACTGTGACAGTCACTGACCTAACCATATCTACCCTCTGATTACTAGTACAGTAATACTTGTAGTTGTATACCATGGTGTTATACAGTAGGTGTTATGTAGAAATGAATGAATGCGAACTAAATGTCATCATACTTTGACAATGTAACGTTATACTACATACATGTTGTGAGAAGGGAGTGCCGTAGACGGCACGGACAGAACACAGAAGGGAAATGTTTGCGGTGGTTTTGAGTTCGCTATGAAGAGGCCACCGCGAAAACCGCGAATAGAAAACCACCGCGAAAGAGCCTGCATTTACAGTATATACAGTCAAACTTGATCTAAACAGGCAGTTAATGATACTTACATTAAAACGCCAGCGAAAGTTTTTAGTATAATACGTTCCCCTCTAGTTTATCAATTAAATCCGGCCCTTAAGATTTGATAATTGTATTGAATACGTTGGTGTATATGCAATCTAAATTCGTATTAAAAGTTCACGGGAGAGATTTAGATAAGTAGCAGAGTGCTCTACAAGCCATATGGCAGCCGATTTTAGCATCCCCTTTGCTTGGGTATTTCCTATTAATTAATTCCCCTCTATCATTAATTAAATTCGGCCCGTAAGATTTGATACTTGTTTTGAATACGTTAGGGTATGCGCTATCTAAATTCGTCTTAAAGATTCACAGGCCACGTCTAGATAAGTAGCAGATTGCTCTACAAGCCGTATACGAATGGCAGCCGATTTTAAACCAGGCTGAAGTTGGCCGTCCATTGGGCCTACTATTTGTCCTTAATTGTTGATATCATACTTTCTGTTATTATTTATGTTTATATATACATACATCGGGCGGTAACAGACAATATCTAGCAGTTATTGATATCCATTTAAGCTTTTAAAGGAAATTAGGAATTTTTTGTTTCTTCGAATGGGCGTCTGAATGGGATGCTATATTTTGTCTAATGACGAATCGGCGGCTGGATCGGCGGCTACCAATCGGCGGCCAACTTCAGCCTGGTGCACACAGCCCTTTGCTGTGAGCACAGAGATCCTTTGCCGAGCATGCAGCCCCTTTGCTGTGAGCACACAGCTCCTTCCCCGAGCACACAGGTACTTCGCTGAGCACACAGCCCATTTGCTGTCAGCACACAGCTCCTTCGCCGAGCATGCAGCCCCTTCGCTGTGAGCACACAGCTCGTTCGCCGAGCATGCAGCCCCTTCGCTGTGAGCACACAGCTCCTTCGCTAAAACAGGTTTTGTCCCAATGGTCCTTCGTAGGTCATGGGAGATTGGGGCAAGGACGTTATATAACTCATCAAGAATATATTAATGTCCTTGAACTTATATAACGTCTAGTCTACCAGTCTCCCGTATTAAATGGGGAGGAACAAAACCCTAGTATAATTATAATTGGCCTAGGCGCCTAGAAGTGAACTGACCGGCCGGCGGGATAGACTGCAAAAGACTGACTGAGGTTCCATGGTAACTTATTTGTCCCTATTTAGCCGAATTCTTCTCATTTGTCATCCAGCTGGCACGTCTGCTTAGAGACTATATAACGTCCTTGATTAAAGGACGTGACACACTCAACTGTGACACTTGGGGGCGTGTTTGTAGTCATGGCCGGACTCACTACAGAAAGGGGTGTTCCCGATGTCAGTTGACATATAGAAATTCATTGATACCGTTTCTTCAGCTTTATTTTACATCATTTTTCTTCTTTTGGATGTAAGTTAGTCCGTTAGTCGTTTCGGCTTAAAGGCTAGATTTTTTAGACCCAACCAGGCCGAGAGTCAGCCAAACCTAGGTGGACCCATCCTACCTCTGACTCGTTCCTGTGGTAACGGCAAGATAGGAAAGGGTCTGGTCGAGCGCCAAGTTTGTGGGTGACTGTGACACACGCAAGTGGGAAGGCGGTCAAGCAACAGAGGGATAATTCTCCTTATTACTAGTCTTCGACCATTAACTACATCGAAGAGGTAAAGCTTTCAGCATGTACTATATTCGTCGTAACTCCTTTACAGCAAACTGACGTTTCTCCTTTAGCTCGCTTATGCTTGTTGTGTCTATCAGATAGAAGTTCTTCACGGTGTCGACGTTTATTTACAAAATGTAAATGAAAGTTCAAACATTTTCATTGTAAACAAAACGTTCTAAACGTCACCAGTAGACACCAAAGCATGCTAACGAAATCATGCGTTGTCAATTTATTTTTTACATCTTGTCAAAGCATAGTGGCAAACAATGTGGCCTGAGTAAAGTGGTTTATTTGTTGCCATAAGCAGAATACTGGTGCAAAGGCCCAGCGTACACTTTGAAAACCAATGCGTCGTCCAAGTGCAACCGCTTGCAGGTTATGTTGAGTCCCTTTACATTTACTCTCCAAAGAGGGGTTGGTGGGTAATTTTGTGACCTTTTATTTAGTATCTCCCGTTTTCGGTCCACCCATGGAAGCGGGTGGGAAAACGTCACATACCACGTACAGATTTACCCACCAATATTTGTTTCTCTGCTTGAAGGGTATACATGTATGATATACTGTAACGGGTAAAAAACTTTTTTTTCCACGATAAGAAAATATTGTCTGAGACCATGAACCGATCTTCTGACCGGCTGGAGTTCCAGGACAAGGACTTCGGACTGGAGGAAGTAAGTACCATGCCCATTTTTTACTTTCGGTCCAGATCAGACCGTGCACGTCTGTAAAAATACACACGAGTGATAGCAGTCAACGTAGTAGCTTCAGTATTAAACCATTTATATACAGAATATGGCCATGTTTACTTTCTTGTATAACGACGTATAAAGTGCTTTACACATCCGCATTCCACAGTTGTTGTCTATATGTACTTTTTACTTTACTTGGAAAGTTGACGTGGACTAACTCAGTCTTAGAAAAGTGGTATCTGGTGTTGATCGGAGGTCGAGCACGCAGTGCAGGTGGCAAGTGCTACTACCACAATTGCAAGCCGAAAACGGATATAGGTTAATGATTTAAGGAGAAAAAACAAAGCAACTTTCACCATCACGTTTTCATTTCTGCTCCCCTTTATTTCAGTCTCCGCGTGATATCAAGTTCGGCGGCGTCTCGTCCAAGAAGCGACTGCTCGCAGGTGGCGCACTGGTACGACACTTTGTAACTGTTCACTCTGACATACTATACACAGTCCGACTAAGAACAGGGACACGTTTGATATATGGTTGTTTACCTTTAGCACATATGCACAATTCAATGGTGGATAACGCAAGCATACCGCATTAAAAGCCGCACCCGCGAAAATATTCCAGGGGATTACATTTTTAATATAGAAGGTACGTCTGATATAAGAGAATTGCTTATTGTCTGAAGAAAAGGGAAGGAATTGGAACACAGAACCAATCGATGTTCCTATCAGTGCTTGAAATGACTCCGTGCATGTATGGCTGTGTTCTCACAGATCCTCATCCTAGCGGTGGTTGGTCTGGCAGTCGGGTTAGGCGTCGTCCTGTCGAGGGCGCCTCCAAAAGGTAATGTTGTCCCCGTGTCAACAGAAAATCATTCAGACCAAACATTTAACTGCTGCTGCGTAGTCTACTACTGCGAACACATAAGAACACATTTAACCCTTTCACCAACGCCTTGATTCCTACTTGACAAGCGTTTGGGGGCGTTGTCCGGCACAGCCAATAGAAAGACGGCCGGAAAGAAAAAAATCAATACTCAAACAAGAAAACACAAAAGGCTCACAATGTGTCAACAAAGGGACTTTGCCTGAGATTTATACACTACGCAGTGACCGATAGGTGAACTGTTGACTGCACTCAGTATAACCTCGAGATGCTCAACTTCAACAGGCAATTACGTGCCTTACAGGGGGATGGGCGCAGCAGTCCCTAATCAATCCCAACTGAACTTCGACCAATACAGAATCGTATCGCGAATGACATTATCCAACACGATTTGAAGCGACTTTGCAGTGCCGCCTTTAATAGTATCCCCTTGATTGAAATAGGAAAGGGTGCAGATAATAGTGTAAGGACTAGATTTTAAAAAAAAATTTTTTATTCATCACTGCATTGAGTTACTCTGCCGGCCGTGTAATGCAGTTTTATTGTAAGGTTACAACATATTACTGAGTTAAGTTGCGTTTTGCCGAAAGACGTCCGCTCAGGTGGAGAGTGGTACTAGCTTGTAGAGGGCCAATCCGCAATAGCCATGCGCCTTCGCCATGCGCCTCCACTAGAGTTCTTGTCAGTGTGGCAGATATTGCAGATAGGGTTAAGGTGGGGTCACACATGCGTATATATTAAAATCCGTTTGAGGTGCGTATGAAGCTCTTAGTCTCTACCAGGCTCCACAGGTCGCGGGAAAAATAGTACAAATTGGACAAATATAGATGCATAACATGCCAGATGAGTTAGCTAACCGAGAAGTATGGTTAGCGACCCAGCTAACTCGTCTAACATGTTACCTGTTTACGTTTGTCCAATTTCTATTATTTTTCCAACGACCTGTGGGGCCTGGTGGAGGCAAATACTCCCATGCGCGCCTCATACGGACTTAAACATATACGCACATGTGAACCCACTTTTACTTCGATTTCACAGACACTGATAACATCCGACGCTTGCATGACTCTCCTCTCGTTTGGAAACGGTGTTTGAACTGTTGAGGTTATCCCGTGTTCAACTCATGTCTGTCTAGGTGGGCACCGGTACTCAGCACACGTGATAACCACAGGCACGGTGCCACAGCACCTGTGCAAAGTAGACCGATCACGCTTATCGCACGCGGACGTACAGGTCAATCACGCCCTGTCACTCAGCACGTTCCCATGACGTCATGCGTCATCGTGCGTTGCCATATGATACGATTTCTAGCCGGACACAACTGTATAAACTAGATACAAGATATTATCTTTGTATGTTATATACACGACCTTGCTAACGTACACCCCTCACATAATCCTAACGTACACCCTTCACATAAAACTTCTTCTAAAGCACTGTACATAGAGGGCGATCACAATATCAACTGGAAGTTTACGGGCAGAGTCAATAACTTGAATAAGGGCAATCATGAAGGTACGAAGATGAGGGAATAGGCACATTTATGATCAAGGCCGGTAGCGTCACCTGCAAACAGAAAGAAGGGAAGCTATGGAAATGTCACGATTTTTCCTCCCAAGATTTGCTCGACGTCTATTGACTCGTCACCGTTCATGTTTGGCCTGTCACTACTGCTCCTACACCCTGTGTGTATATGCTTCTGACAATGAGGACACCGTATGGGGTACGGGCTGGTTTGTTAACCTGTCCTCCAAGGTTAGCAGACCAGCCCAACAGAATTGGTATCACCCAACACCACTTACACCACCTCAGTGACACCACTTACTCTATCCCAAGAGCCATCTGCAGCCAAAATGACGACCATGACATATCCTTAACACCAGAACTTCCGTTGCAATACCGTAACAAGCCGCTAGGGCCCCTAGAATCTAATCATTTCAATGTCTTTACATACCAAATATCAAGAGAATTCAACCAGGCCTTCTTGAGTTATGCTGTTCATCCATGTACCCACCAACGCATAAACACTACAAAAAAAATAACCTTGGCGAAGGTAAAATCTTTGATGAGCGACCAAGCTACTAACATTACCTACGATGTGCTTCAGATAACACAAATGGTGGGTCAACGCATGGCCCGACAATGCCTCCTCCCGGAACAGCATTGCCTGGCGCAGAAAGGCGGTACAATGGCGAGGTCGTCCTGAGCTTTGTCCGCGGAGAACCTGCCATTTTCTCCGACGATCTTACTGATGGCACTTCAGCACTATCCGTGGAGCTGGCCACTTACATGGAAAGAGAGGTGGGTGGTGCTGTAATTGTGTCTTTAGGATATGAAATCGGCGTCACTCGCCTGTTTGCTCCAGTTTGCGACGCGAATGCCTTGCGCAATTTGGCGCTGTCAGGTTTGAACCTTGCCCTAAGTACTCTCATTAAAAAAAAAAAACTACATAAGAAATTTTGTGTGTTACTTTCTTTTTCAGATTGACGCTCTTTTTTCGGCAGGGGATCTCAAAAATATCTACAGCGACTCCGAAGTCACCGGTTTTACGGATGATGACTTGGGAATCGCCGCGAAATTTGTTCTGCGTCTTCGGTCACCCAAGTTCACTACGGAGATTACCGATGCTTTCCGAGCTGGCCTCGGAGGCGCCGAGAACAATCTGCTGGGGACCGGCGGTTACGTCATTCTTCCCGAGTCCCTGGTCATTCAGGGCGAAGGTACTGTGACTTCAATACTCTCAAGAGTTCCTCACTAGTATTGTTCAGAAAGTATCATGTAGACCTGCAAGCTGTCAAGAAATGCTCGTCGTTGATGGCATAAGGGGCATAAGGATGTCACACGTTTCACATGCCTTGATGTAAATAACTGGAAAAGAAAGCCACTCCTAACGTCAAAATATTTACCGATACTCAGGTGACGTCACGACCACGAAGTTGGAGATAACTCTAACAGCCATGGCCGGTCTTCCCGCCGAGTACACCGACAGTCTCGGAGACGGAACCTCAGCTGACTTCCAGAAACATGCGGTAGCCATAGAAGAATCGGTAGGTGCTTCGAGGAGACATTAACTTAGGAGGAAATCTCGAACCAGCTTAGCTCAGCGAAGAGTCAATCTTGAACTGGTCGTATCTGGCATCATTAATCCATTGTACTACCTTTTTCCACCTGTCTTATTTCAAGAGTTAGGCACATGTATCTTATCATACACATCATTCCCCTTCTCTGTCAGGATCAACAGGGCTATGAGGAGTATTGACATACATCAGTTACTTAAACTTTTGTTTTCATACACACACAGAATATTTGGGAATACAACATATTGCACTGCTTAAACTTAAAAACGAGTTAAAGGCAAAGTTTGCAGACAGCCTTTCCTAATAACTAATCGAGTCTATAATCAATCTAAAGATAATGTGTCTCTGGTTGAAACAAACTAAGACATTACGGTGGTCTGCTGCAGGTTGACATCCTTTTCCAAGGGAGCGATGTTACCGCCGTGTACGAAGGCTGCAAGGTATTATCTTTTCGATCGGCACCGGCAGGCGGCGTTCTTGTGGAACTAGTGGTCTATCAAGCAGTGGATGTAGCAGTTTCAGCCGGGCAATTGGCTCACACCTTTAAAGCTCATCTTGGTGGCGGGATGCACAACATCTTAGGGAGCGAAGGCTATTTTGTGGACCCAGACTCAATACTAGCTGGTAAGCATACTGTATCTAGTATCTGAGGAAATTGGTTTTGTTAATCTATCAATGACTTCAAGAATGACGTCATCATCATTTCGTCTTGTGCAACCCCCGTGTGGCGTGCGCATTCTTACCAATGTTTCCTGTTTGCTATCAGTGACAGCTGGCTGGATGATAGTGTGGTACCAGGACCAGAGCCCTCATGTCCTCCCGGGTATGTGTAGGTGTTGATTTACTGGAGTCGTTATTTTGGTTTCAAGACAAACAGACAGAGACATTTAGATGTTTTTATGATAAGGTAATGTCCATATCACCATGACTTATTGTCGACTGTGACCATGTGTATCTGTGTTGCAATTCTTTGGTTGACCATATCAGCATAATTGAATCAACATATTTTGCGTTGATGTACAAGAAGAGATGCTTTTTTTCATCATTCAGATTCTCCCAGCCTCCCTTGATTCTGATCTCCATGGACGGTTTCCGGGCAGACTACCTCCTGAGGAACATCACACCCTACCTCGGCAAAATGAGTATGTTAACGCCCTTCCTCATCCACTGAGCTATCTGTAGTTTTAAGAAGAAGAAAAAACTTAAGATTCTAATGATGAGTGCTCTACTTCGTTCGTTCAGACACGCGCATTGTCCTGTGGCATATAGGGCAACAAGTTACCTTGTTGTTTCAGTGGCAGTGTATATATGGGTTGCTAGCCCTTACCCTTTAACGCGCTCGAGGCGCCTTCTCAAAAACAGGCCCCCATTGAATTATGTCTGTTTAAAATGGTGGGTGCAGCTCCAACCGAGATATCCTTCCCATGATTGAAGCGGGGTCGCCTAGGTACTAACCAAAGGGAGCCAGGAGCTCTATCTGCGATACTGCTACCGGTTGAGCTCCTACAGTGACATTGAAATATCTACCACTACATAGTGTAAACTTACATGTGCTGTTTCTCCAGGAAGGTATGGGACCCACGCACCGTACATGAGGGCACAGTACCCAACCAAAACCTTCACCAACCACTACACTATTGTCACGGTAAGTTCAACTGTTGACGTTAAAATCAGTGTTACACGTACATTAGAGGCATCTGTGCAAAAGGGGCGATTTGTTTTTGTTAGGCATAACAAAACAGAAAGAAAGCCAGTTGACATAAAAAAATCTGTGTCTAATTTTAGAATGTGTTGCCTACATAGTCTTTCGTACATATGACACAACAAAAGTACAGCAACTTCCGTAAGGTCTATTATGATTTACTAAGTATTTCTTTTTAGTTTGGTTGTCGATGCCTTCTAGTTTGGTTGTCGATGTCTTCATGTTTGGTTGTCGATGTCTTCTAGTTCTGCAAAACTTTAAGGTCCTTTAAGTTACCAAACATAACGATCTCTCTCCAGGGCCTATATCCGGAGTCGCACGGTATCATCGACAACCTCATGTACGACGAAGTGTTTAGGGCCACCTTCAGAATCTCCAGTTCGGAGGCCAGGAATGCTCGGTGGTGGGGAGGGGAGCCGGTAGGTTTAGGCTTTCTTCTGACTTCTTGACTGTTTTTGTTCTACCTGTATTTTTTTTTTCTTGTCTATCTTCTGTCACAAGTCCCTAATACATTGGCAATGCTATTGCAGCGAACGAACGAACGTTTCTATGGTGTAACTGAAATCACAAGCATCTAAGTATTGAAGTTGATATTGCAAAAGTTGAAAGATGTTGAAATCCTCAACTTCTCGTTCTTCCGTCGTCCAACAATATGTTCATCGTTAGCCTCCGTTGCAAACGTTGCTAACTAAGAACATTTTTCTGATAGCTAATGCATTATTCCCCTTAATGTTGGTTTGCTTGCCGAGAACTAGATCTAGATACAATCTAGAACTAGATACAATCAGAAAATTGTGCATAATCAGAACCAGGTATATGATCAGATATTTGTGTATAATATACAGTGGAGGAAAAATAATCGATGAGACTTCTGCAACAGAGGCTTGACCTCACATTGTTTTGATGTCTCTGCTTCATGGTGTTTAGTTGTGGAATACAGTGGAGCAGCAGGGGCTGAAGGCGGCTACATACTTCTGGCCCGGGTCTGATGTGGACATCCAGGGCATGCTGCCATCTTACTATTACCAATACGATGGGTAAGTATGATAATATTTTACCTTAAGTTTCGTTTCATCGATATCGTTAACGAATGTTAATGTGATTTTCGTGATTATCATCTTGCTGTTCACAATGAGGATACCCAGTAGCTCAATTGGTATCGGCGTCACAGCTGAGCTCTAGATTCCGATTAGATTATTTGGTAACTGGAAGACCCGAGTTCGAGGAGGTGCCTCAAGCACAGCCTCACATTACACGGACAGGTACCTACTGACTGTATTGATACAACAAGGTGAATAATTGCCATGGAATATCGATAATGGAATATCGACACGTTGCTCTATGCAGCAAAGCGACTACCTGGTCCCTGTTTAATCAAGTTATCGTCATTGCAGGAGCGTACCGTATGAAGATAGGATAGACCAAGCCCTGCAGTGGCTAGAACTGCCTCAAAGTGAACGGTATGTACGTGGGTTCGGTCGGTTCTGATTGGTGTGTATGTTTTGGATTTTAGAATTGATCCAAAGTTTGTTCGTTTGATTGTTTTGGGGGTATTTTTTCTTTATTATCGTTGTACGCTTTTGTAGATAAATTTTATAACGCAAGGTTTTTTTATCTGCAGGCCGAGTCTACTCATTACGTACTTTGACCAGCCTGACCTGGCGGGTCATATAGAAGGACCTGACAGCGACGCCGTAAGTAGAAACCTGAGAGTTGTCCGCTACAGCAGTCTCTACTACTGCTGACATTATGATGTTGCCGGTTTAGCTGATTATGTATGTTTTTCTCACTGCTGCCTGTCGGCTGACATCATTGAAACCGGGAGTCATGGCAGAAGATGCAGCAATAGGAAAACCAAAGTAAGATGGATATGACAAATTAAAAAAAATCGTTGGCCATAAAGTTTGCAATGGAGACTACCACAAGCTTGAGTTATGATACCATATGCACATGCCCGATACAATACCATATTGTCAGTGTGTGGCACCAAAGTCTTGAACATCTAACGTTTAAAATTGACTTTTCGACTTACATTCTACTTTGTTACGGGAAACTGAACATCCTCAGGTGAACAAGGAACTGATGCGTGTAGATAAGATGATCGGTCGGTTGATGGACGGTCTCCATGCCAGGAACCTGTCGGACTGTGTGAACGTGGTGGTGGTGGCAGATCACGGTAAGCAGTCATCAACTCTACGTAATCATGTCAGACGGAATTCAAGAAGCTATCCAAGTAGCTATAGGCATGAGACTATGGCAGTTAACGTTTTGTACACGTAAAATGAAAACAAGGGAAAACTATTAGAAGCTGCAACTGCGTAATGTATCACACAAATCCAGAGTCTCTACAATTGAGCGTGAAACTGTGCCTACAATTTGTATCTATTGATGTGCACTGTGCTTTTTGTTATCACAATCGTCACATATTCATTATGATAAACGCCTATGGTATCGACCATTGTCACGTTTCTGTTTATTTTTTCAGGTATGACTCCAACGAGCTGCGACAGAGTTGTCTATCTAGAAGACGTGAGTTAATTTTCGTTAAGTCACCAAATTAATGTTTTAAACATTGTACCATCCACCAATGCCTTTACTTGGAAAACGCGATTTGAACATTTTCGACTGAACTTTCATCATGATCAGATTTTCAAATGTCGTGTTACAGTTGATGGACATCAGTCCGATCTATGTGCCACGTGATGGCACGCTCATGCGCCTGACCAGGTCCTTCAGGGCACCGGAATCTTACGTCTGTGAGTACCGCCGCCAAAAGTCAGACCCAAGGCTTCCTCTGAAGCTTCATCTCTTCCAAACGAAAAGAAGAAATGTAACATATTTTTGGAGTTTTAACGCGCTTGTGTTCTGCTACATGAATCGTGTGTTGTAACTAAGGCTACGTTCCGAATAAATCAAGAAGATAAAAATACTAAAATAGACATATGGAACTTCTCTTTGCCTTTCAGGGGATCCCGATGGCGTGGTCAAGAATTTGACGGTCAGTCTCCCATGCCATATTTAGTGAAAGATAAACGTTTTGTCCCGACATTTTTTGTATTAAGAATAACCTTGAAAGATTTTACATTGCAAACTTCGCCCAGTGTCACTATATCGGAGAGTTTGTTGGCGAACACTGACCCAAAAATTCCCATTTGCCATAGAAAAAGATAAACCAATGAGCTTTTATCAAAGCTCCTTTGTTAAACCGTTGTATTTTTTATTGGAAGTCCTTTGACGTTTCTTGTCTATCCACAGTGCGTCGATGACCACTTTATGCCCTACACTAAGCAAGCCGGTCTGCCCAAGAGGTTACACTACGCCAACAACCGCAGGATCGAGGATGTGGTGTGCACGGTGGAGGACGAGTGGCTGTTCGCCAGGTCGGAGGGATTGTTCTTTCAAACCGTGTCCGTTATCTGGAATTGGTAGTCTATAATGACCTGGCCCAAGAGACTTGAAGAACATAACGTTATAGTATACAGGTGGCCATTACACCCAAGGTTCTTGATGCTTGGAACGATTGGAAACATAATATACGGGACCACGAAAAGTGGCAGGTTGACTGTATTTGAATCCCCTTTTAGACTGAGAGTTACTCATGAAAACTAGTATATATTACACACTACGCTCAATAAGAAGGAGAAGACGCATGGTAGTAATGAATAGTGCACGTATTTGAACATGTTCTAACCCTATACATTATAAATAAGCATAACGTTACATTTTTTCAGGCTCCGCAGTTTTAGTAACTGTGATGGCGGCGAACATGGGTACGACAACGAGTTCAGGAACATGTCGGTATGTACTGTGTTGTTCGATGTCAACGGTTTGAGCTTACAAATATCCATTGATCGATGCATTCATACAATTGTTCCTCATCTTTTCTATGTACTATACGACGCATGGTCTAGTTAAACGACTTGTCATCTTTCTTTCCAGGCCTTGTTCATTGCTTATGGACCCGCCTTCCATCAAGGTGTCGAGGTTGAGCCTTTCGGCAACATCGAACTGTACAATATGTTTTCCGGTAAAGATGCTCCTTCAGTACTTCAGCAGCAGCGATTTCATGATATTTTTGATTGATATCTGACAAAAATGTCCATTTGATAGGCTGTTGCTAGAACATAAGAATTTAATTTTGATGTAATGTAACAATCTCAAAGTACGTTGTGGCATATATGGTGATGAGTTTCCTTGCTGCTTCAGTAGCAGTGTATAGTTTTACAACGAGGGGTTGCTAGCCCTCCCCTTTTGCTCGAGGAGCCTTCTCAGAAACGGGACCCCCATTAAATTACGTCTCTTTAAAAGGGCCAAGTGCAGCCCCAACCGAGATACCCTTCCCCGAATTTAACCGGGGTGGCCCATGTACTAACGAATGGGAACCAGGAGCACTGCGATGCTGCAATGTAACAATCACAAAGTCCGATGACATCCAGGTATTAAGATATGCCAAAAAGCAGTTACTCAAGCAACGTTGCCTGTAAAATGCATGTATGTCTGTCTTGCCCACACCCATCCATCCAGACTTACTGGGCGTAACTCCTGCCCCGAACAACGGCACCAGGGGCAGTCTGAACCATCTCCTGCGGCAGCCCAGGCCGATCCCGCCCCAGGAAGACGGGTTGGACTCTACGATGACGTGTTCCTTTCCTGACACCGACTCAGACTACAACTCTATCCTCGCAGCAACCATGCCCGGATGTTCGTGCAACGTAAGTACGGTCACATGCCACTTCAGCATTTCACCATTTTCATACAACACCTGATTAAGCATGAAATGGATAACTATAGATCAATGATCTACTACAACAACAAGACACTTCAAGACAATATCAGTCTGTGCTTATGTACACAAATCCTAATGCTGTCATGTGTGTCCTCAGGTGGCCCAGTGGAGAACATATGACCAAAACTTCAACCTGACCAATTCAGAAGGTACAGCTAAAACATTACTGAAGTCGTTTTCGTCCCTTCGACAATTCAGACATTTCAGTATAATAGCAGACTACTTCGCTTGTTTTATTCTATGCTGAGCACCCTACAGTTTTAATTACTATCAAGGTATAATGTCGTTTCTCTACAGTCTCGCAGTATCAGCAACTTCACCTACCAACCGGGACGCCCCAGAACATGTATACCTCAGATTACTGTGTCCTGACAGCGTCCAACTACGTCACCAGTTTCTCCCAGCATTACGCCATGCCCACGTGGACGGCGTACACACTGGACCAAGTACTTATCCTTTTTCAAATAGAGAATATAGGCTTAATGATGTTGTTGTGAACCACGACCAAATGAGCACTGCATGTGATGTTGTATCTGCTCAAATACATCCCTTCATTTTGTCAACCTATCTGTTTTGTATTCTGTGTGTGTCTTCACTAAGTCCTTATAGGTGAATAGCATGTAAACAGATCCCCGGTATATAAGAACGAAATTTGTTTGATTGTAAGTTTCTGACACAAAGATTTCGTACAGACCACCCAGGGTCTCTCGTCTGAGATCGCTGACTGCCTCCGGACAGATGTCAGACTACCGGCGGGGCAGGCGGCCTCCTGCTCCGAGTACGAGAACACGACGCTGTCCATGGGATTCCTCTATCCACCAAGTGAGTTCCACCGTATGTGAAATCCCTGGATCATCGTTTAGATTCGATTTTTATCTACATGCACATCACGTCGCATTGATCAATACGATAAGGTCAATATACGGTCACGGATGACACGAATTCCTCAATGCCTGTATCAATTGTCTCTTAATAGATACTAATATCCTTGACGTTTTCGTTTCCCCTCGCCAGGTCTGAGTGCCGACCTCACGGGGCAGATGGAAGCCTTGGTCATGTCTAACGTCGTACCGCAGCACCGGGGCTTCAAGGAAGGTCTGAGAATATTTTCCTACCATGTGTCGGTATCTCAGTAAGGCTAACGTCACATATCCAAACCGGGGCCGGGACGGACTGTTTGTGGAAACGATAAATAGACACATAACGTTATATGTTAAAATATACACAAATAATGCCCACGACTATTCTCTTTACGTCTTGTGTCCTTTATATCATACTTTTTGTTTGCAAAAGCTGCCCGGATGGATCCAGGTCTGGAAATGTGACGTAGGCCTAAGAAATAATAAAAGATAAATCATCACTTTTGGACGTCTTGTTCCATCGTCCATCATCTCTAAACCCTTATAACTGCTTGAGTCGAGTAGATAAACATGTGATTTAAAGGTACCACTGGACGTCGTTTATGAAAAATGATCATGACATCACTGACTGCTGCATTTTGCAGGCATTTGGAACTTCACGATGAGCCTAGTCGCCAGTTGGGCACAGATGTACCAAGGGGTCCATGTCGTCACCGGGCCCATATTTGATTACAACTTTGACGGACTGAGGGACAACGTAACTGCCCAGTACATGAGGTCCATGGATTTTGTCTTCACACGTTGCTTATTTGCACTTTTATATTCAATCGTCTGTGAACACCGCCCTTTACACCATCATTTTCATTTCCCTTTTTAACCTTGAAACCACGTACTCTTCGGTCTCTGTCGTTTTTAGTTCAAGGAAGGAGGTCAGTCATTTCAAACAACTTTTTCTGTTGCCATATCCTATGTTATATCTTTAAGGCGGTCTTAAAGATATAACATAGGATATGATAACAGAAAAAAGTTGTCTGCAATGATACACTCAATATCTTGTACAGGTTCGTGGAAGATACTACAACAGGCATGCCTATCAGGATCCCGCTTCCCACGCACTTCTTCGTGACTGTCACCAGGTGTGACGGAGGCAGCCTAGTATCTACGGACAGGTGTCCCAGGTGGCAGGTGGTGTCTTTCATCCTGCCGCACGCAGACAGCATACCCACCTGTATGGTAAGAATTTTCCCTGTATCAAGCTTTTCAGAAAGTCGACTGTCCCAAAAATCATAGCTAACAGTGGCTCGCATATGTATATTGATAACCTGTATCACGTCTTTCGCATGTCATGAGTCGGCACGTCGCCTAATGCCCTAGTTTAGAAATGTGACCTAAGCATTAGGAAAGAAGAGAATATTTTACAAATAGTGAACTCCGCACCTCTCAATTACAGTGGTCGATACATTTAACAACATCATTCACAATAACATGAAAGTTAATCTGTGATGGTAATTAACAGAGCCATTCACTTAGGTTGCTGGATTCTAAATCTGTACTATGCAATAGCAGCACTCGAAAAAAACATGATCATGCTTCACGACATTGTGACGCCAGGCATATGTTGGGAACATGTTGTTTCTCTGCAGACCCCACGGGAGTACCTGTCCATGAACGTGGCACGCGTGAAGGACGTGGAGCTGCTGACAGGCCTGACGTTCTACCGGGACCTCCCCGTCACCGACGCCATCCGACTCAAGACCCACCTGCCCGAAGCTCAGGACCTCTGGGCCTGGGCATAGACACGGGTGTTGGGCTGTACGGTTTGCTTTGGACGAGAAAGGACAGAAACATGTGTAGTTCGATGGAGTCCGGCAACTCCTCCTCTTGTCGACGCCAGTTTACTCTACCGTTGATCTGAACCGCCAACCAATTTGAAACGTAGGGCGCCTATATATCTTGTGTACTTTTGTTGTCATGCCCACATTCTCAGTAAATATGATCTTATCATAGCTTTAGGGGCGCAATCCTATCTATGCATCATGGAAAGCAAAAAGTGCCGTTGCGACTTTGCTGTTTTGCAGCAAGACACGTTGTAAAAACAGAATGTATTCAAATAAATATATGCGTGATGTAAGTTTCAAAATGAAGGAAAGCAGAATCGGAAAACAGCATTCGAGTATCAAAAGGTTAACGTTTTAAGAGATGATGTGTATATGGTGCGCATATTTTATTGAATTTTACTACCACGGAATGTTTTGTTGTAAATGTCGTCTGAACATAGGCATCGAGGCACGAGCATCATTTGACAACATATCCCTTTGACAGTTGTGCTCAGTTTTACCGAATAATGACTACATGTCTGTACCTCAGTCCTTGTGGGATTGTAACTGGACATCGCTTGATGATGTTGTCTCTATTTGTGTGGTTGTATACGTGACAATAGCATCAGAAATCATAAACCAAACCCATCAACCCATGTTATATTGATTTGTTCAAAGATAGAAATAAGGGCTAAACGAGAATTTTCGAGCGTATGTCGTACATGCGATGTTTTGGCACAAGCTGTTTTGTTCACAGACAGTCAAGCATTGGAGTATTATTATATATTGGATACAGTAACATGGCAAAGCCAAATAAAAACGGTATTCTTGACCTAGAGCTGACCACAAGTTTCTATGTGTCTTTTTTTAAGGGCTGGTGTGTAACGTCATATGTACATGTACAAGGAAACAGTCAGTACAATCATCTTTTGAAACATGCGTTTTAATATGCAGAGGGAACATACACGTAGATGGTTACATGTGTCCATCACAATTACAGGTTGCTTTCTTTTTAGGTAAGTCTAGGTGCTTTATGGTCACATATTCAGACCATGATAATTGCCTTTACCAAAAGCGTTTGGAAGAGCTCAGCCACAGTTGTGGTGCTAACGTGCGTGTTGTGTAACTTCTGTCACAAACCATAGATCACTGGGAAAACCAGGCAATAATGGACTTGATACTGTTGATGAAATCAGAGAAGTAATCTTTGCCGGCCTTGTCGTACTCCGCGGCGCAGGAGAAGTAGCTCCCCTGGCTGTGTGCGCAGAACAGGTCGTTCCTGCAGGCGGTCCACCAGGCGTCGCAGTAGTCGGCTCGAATCGGCATGCCCTGAATCTGCCACTTGTTGTGCTCGGGGTTGGACTCGTCGAAATCCTTGTCTGAGACCTTGCGGTAAAGACCTTTAGGGGGAAAAGGAAGCCAATGGGATAATCGTATTATGCTAATGACCAACTCCAGGACTGATAGTTAATGAGAACCCCCTTGCTTGAATGTACGAGACGACGGTTCTTCTTCAAGTGTTGGACCCATTTCGGTGCAGTATGCATTAGCTTTGTTCGAGATCGTACAGTATTTCACCTGTTACTTGATGATGACTCGGTCCCTGGCCTCTTACTTATTTTATCTGTGTTTTATGATACAAATTGACGAAGAAACAGGACAGGAGTGAGATTGAAGGTGTCTGTTAAATTGCTTGTTATTTCTTTTGACATTTTGTTGGTTAACTTTGATTAAGGCATCAGTGACGGTGTTATCAAGAATAACTTAGCATACCTGCATTTGGATCACACTCGTAGAAGCACGCCTCCTGCACGAAGAAGCGCTCGCAGGCAGACGACAGAGGCCCGCAGCGGTCCCAGCGCCATTCAGGCCCGTAGTTCTGGTTGATCTTCTGCGGGGAGGGGACAGTCTGCTGGCGGCAACAGGTGCGGTCCTTCCAGGGGTGGCACTCGGTGAAGTTGTCGGGCTCGGGACCCGGAACAGTCTGTTGAAGAGTAACGGTAACGTTACCAATAAAAAAGACAGTTGTGTTGAAAATAATCGGTAGGCTAACTGGATGATTAGCCAGATCTTTTATGTATAATGTTTGACCCGGCACAAAGCTTTTGGTGTTGGTCTTGGATGGGAAAAGGTAAGTGTAAGTGTTCATACTACGAAGCAAACAAAATGCTCTCCTTCTAAACTGCTGCATGGCTGTGTTATGAAAATACACCTGTGAACACGGTAGCTCATTTTACTAACAAATTTGCGCTACTCTCTTGAGTATGGATCATTTTTATTCGACAAACAATATGTAATCAGTGGCTTGGATCAAACACAAGTTAACAACAAACAACTTGGATGATGAAGCACCATGGAATCGATGCTAAGAACAGCTGTAACACTGCCCCTTTCTCACCTTATGCAGGTATTGCAGGTAACACTTGTTCGGCGGAGTTTTCCCCAGCTTGTAGGAGACCTTGTCGTTCGGGTTGTCCCGCTCGAAGAACCACATGGTGTAGGCCCGGCTCAGGTCGGTCTCGTACACGAAGGCGCCGTCCCACATCTTCTCGCACAGTTCCTTCCCGGACGGGTAGATGTCCCTGATGGGACGGCAGGGGACGTCTCCCGCCACTGCAGCTCCGGCAACAGCGGCTAGGAGAAACAGGATCATGGGTGCCATGGTGCCTGTAATTCATAGCGCAAAGTTAAGATAACAAGTAGTTAGAGACCAACATGCTTTTGATTTCCTTCCTTCTTCGAAATTGAAGCTTCCATACAACAAATAACCAATGGAAACCTTAGCTTGACGAACAGTTTAGGGGTCTGGCATAACTTGATACCGGCAGTACCTTTATTGACAGAACAAAAGTGCAGCAACTTTGGTATGGTCTTCGAACTATACAAACAAGTGGGTACAAATGAATCAACCTACGCAGAAGTATATGAATAACGTTAAACATGTTGACGTCTAACGTATCGTTCACAATATATATATATAAGACCAGTTTTGATAAATCTGCCTTTCGGACAACTATTTGGAACAGACGTTCGGGTCGATTTGATAGAGAAATAAAAAGTTAACTTCATATCAAGTTATCTTTTTTTCAGACGATCGTACGATATCCCATATATCGAGGTAATACAGTGTACAGAGGTGAATGTTTTTTATTAGAAACTGATCATTGAAAAAAGGCACTCATTTCATCATGATGTGACTAACAAACTAAGGCGTGCGCGTTGACCTTACATAAACCAAGGAAGTTATATCACAATGTGATATAACCTCCTTGCATAAACCGTGTTCTGCGCATATTACAGCAACAGGATGATATCTAATAAAAAGAACCCTTGTGAAAAATGACCAAGGCCCTCACAAGGGCGCCCACATACCTTCTTCAGAAGAGACGGAATTGTTTTCGCCTGCGTGATCTAAAATCGTCAGAAGAGTCTGGAAATCTCTACTGTGTATTTGTACACGCATGCGTACATGATAGCATAGGCCCTGTACAGTCTAAAGGTACAAGTAAACAACTTTTCCTGCTGTTCAAGTGTTTCATTCCGTCATTATTTGAACTACCCCCAGGAAAAAACAGCTTGAGTATCAAGGTTTTTTCAGATAAAATCTATTAGTACCTGGCAAATCTCTCACAACAAAACTCATTGTATTACACATGCACAACTCCACATTTGTTTTGCTTACAACAAAATTTATTCTTCTAAATTTATTTACACCTAAATAAAAACATAAATCTTGATAAACGTATAACAACTGTACAATTTGTACATGAACATAAACATGTTTTGTCCAGACTATCCATTCTTTGGCAGTTGTCCAACAAAAGATGGCAAACATCCTGTAGAAACATTAGAGCCTATAGAATAATAAAGCTATGCAATCAGTGCAAAGTTCATGAGAGATGACTCTGATTATACCATGGTCTGTATACACTAAAACATTGTGCTAAGATCTAATGTCACAGGTTGAACATAAGGCTTGCACCATAACTTAAAAAGGAAGGCATAAGACATTCACACAAACTATCAGCTTCTGTTTCAGGTAACATGTCATGGTGGAAGTATATGCAAGAATAAATCATTTCACACACAGACAGTATCTTTATCTAAATGTGAAGATTTGTCAATAAATCTGGGTAATGGACATCTCTTCTTTGGACTGTGTAATGACAGTGTCAGTGTGATTGTCACTAGAACGATACCATTGTACATTGTACAGCAAATGCTTTAAGTCCATAAACTTGAGTTAAGTACACTTAGTCTGTAAAATACTCTGCCACAGTGTTGACCTAATAGTACATGTAGCACCACATTCCTATCATATTTGTAAACATGTCTTTTTAAAAACACAACAGTTTTGGCAACTTTTCTGTACATTCTTCCTTCTTGGTGAACATTTGAAACAACATCAGATTTACCTACAGAATACAGCAAGTGGTGATGCATCACTATATAAAGTTTTGGAGCTAAGGACATTGTGAGAAGCATCTGTCTGGGTGTATACACAGCAGAAGTTTTGGTCCTGGTCGTCCAATGGTGCAGCAGAAATCATCTCTTCCTGACCAGCGAGGCCACGTACACCCAGAGAGACAGGACAGTGTTGGGGTAGGGATGGATGTGGACGGCCAGGGCAAACTCCACGTCCTTGCCTTGCAGCTGGTGCACCCCTGTACTGAACACTGCCTCCACAACTGGGTTGTCTTCTGTGTACGGCATCTGCATGGGGAACCCTGACATCTGCAGTGACACAACAACACAACACAATCTTCAGTAACAATGTCAACATGCCAAAAGTCAGGTACTTAAACATGACACAGACAAACTGGGACTGAAACATCTTTGCAGTAGGTACCAGTAAGGAGGTAAAAGGTGGTGGAAGGAGAGTGATTGGCACCATCTTGCAATACCATGCCCTGGATAACAACCTACTGCCCCCATGGCCTCAGAACAGTTTTGGAACTAACTTTTTATCAGGAATATGCCTACGTCTCTCTGTCACTACCTGATAGCACAGACAACACACAGGACAAAAACCCTTGTATCAAATGATAGGTGAGAAGTGAGTGTTTTCTTTGACTTCATGTGAACTGCAACAACTCAATACTCATGGAGCACTAGGTAGCAATTGCAGGTATAACAGTTACATATTACATTAAAAATCACAAAACAGATTCTAGACAACACTCAAATACAAGATGTAAAGCAATGAATACAATCTATAACAGTCTGATAGAAATAGCATTCAAACAATGACTACTCTCCAAGCAACTTGCAGACCGTGGACGACACTCTCTTCATCAATATGTTTGATGAGCTGTTTATCGACAACGACAACGATCGACAAGAGTTCACAACGTATATTACTTGGTTTTAATGGAAAGGAAAAACTGCACTACGGTAAATGCTATAGGAATGGGAAGTCCAGACCTTGTAAGAAGCCAGGATGGGTTCCAGCTCCGTCCTGTGCTCGTCAGCGGTGCCCCTCCCCCCGCTCTGCTCCAGTCTGGGCAGCAGCCGGCGGAAGATCTGGGTGCAGTACCGGTTCCAGCGCGTGATGGAGTGGGGGCGCCACTCCATGACCTTGTCTCTCAGCTTCCTCTCAATCCTACATGATTGTAAAGACTAGTTATGTTAAGACATGTACCAATGCAGCACTAGTAATCCTGAGGTATATACATTGTACAGTTACACTACAGATATGAAGGTGTAAGACAGTCTTGAGAAGCCCTGTATTAACAATGTTTTTTGATATTGCAGTATTATGGCACCTGGTGGAATTATGTGAGTTGATGTTACAAAACACATGTTCATTGAATACACCACAAAGGTGTTTGATCAGGATGTAATCAAAGAACCGACACATGACAAACATGATCAGGTTATCTCTAGATCTGTAAAATCAGAAACAGAACATAGTGAGCTTGATTTGAAAAGTTGCCAACATTACAGTAGTACCTACGTATATATAAAAAATGATCCCTAACTTAGTTGTATGTATGAAGTTCTGTTTGTGTGCCAAAGCTGGACCCTGAACAGTTAATTAGGGCTGCTGAATGCAGAGTTTTCTTGTACATGGGGAAGCTTATTTCCAGTTTGTCATTGCCAGCTATGTTTTTCAATATCCTATGATCAATCTTTAATACACAACAATTGTACGTGTACAACATATGGCAAGTTCGAGAGTAATGCATCAAGGCTAATATCTACGCAGTTTTATACATAACAGGCTTACACATAACAATGACAAAGAGTTCTATGTAACGAATGACTACTTGCTATGTCACTTACAATGACTTACCAGCCCAATGAAACAGGGTCGTGAATATGAAACATTATGAAACCTGCGGTGTGAAACTGACCTATCCTGCAGGTCTGCCACATAGTCCTTGTCTGTGGGCAGATAGACCAGCTGGTCAGGCTGTATGCTGGACAGGCCGGGGTTGGGGTAGCTGCGGCTGAAGAACGGCTTCCACTGCGCCTCCCTGGTGGTGTCGAAGCTCATCCTGCCCGCGGAGTCCGACTCCTGCACGTTGGCCCAGATGTTGTCCTGGTTGATGAGGCAGCCCACGGACTGCATGGGGCAGTACGGGTCGTGCTGCTGGAAGAACTCCCCCGAGCTGGGGTTCCACAGGAGGTAGTCGCTGTTGGATTCCTGTAGAAGACAAAGGAAAGTGATTTCAATCCAGTTTTAGCTCACTGAAGAGCTACCGTCTTCCAGTGGTCATTACAGAGGAGAAAGATGCTATGTACAGTATGTACAGGTTTGTTGTACCAGAGAACTTCCCCTAGCTCTGTTTGACGAGCAAAATGAACTATGGCTTGATGTCCCATCCTAAGGACTGCAACCCTTTCCATTAGCGTGCATGTCAGGTGAGCGACACGGCCAGAATCAAACTTGCAGCATCTAAAATTTAGTTATGGTAATGGGTAATGGCAGGATATGTGCATGTTATCCTTTTCCCATACATTTAAGAAGAGGGTCAGTTCTTTTTCTCTTGGTCAAATTTACTTTCATCTTTTATTTCCGCAAACATCCCAGCCGGGCCCCGGTTTGGAAATGTGACCTTAGCATAACACAGGAAGACAGACACAGACAACCATTGCATTGTTCTAACAACCACATACGAGTGTCAGGACGTATGCCGTTGGCCCCTCAGGCACAGCTGACCCCAGCAGCACCCAGGCCTTCTTCCCCATGTGGAGGAAGTAGTTACACAGCAACACTGCATGCTCCTCCTCATCACCAGACAACATCTGGAGAAATTGCTGCAAAAAGAAAACAACTATTTGTTGAGATATTCCAGAGTTTGTATTCACATAAGCAAATCAGCAAACAAGTGCCATCTTCAGGCACCAACTTACATGTTAGAATATTGTGAAACTGCTTTTACGTAGAGTCCTGAAGGAGGGTTGAAAAGTTTTTACTGTGTGTTATCAGTCAAACCATATTTTAAAAAAGTTCTGGCAATAATATAAATACACACATTAACATGTAAAAGTGATCATGTGGATTCTACAAAAAGGGCAGTCTGTGTGATGCCAACTCACATCACAGGTACTCCAGATGTCACAAATTCCTGCAAACAGTGTCGAGTCAGAGATGAAGGGGATCAAGGACACGAACCTTGCCACACGCTCCTGTAAGGTAAAGTAGCTTTCATTACTTGATGCACTGAGATACGATAACAAATCACAGAAAAACCTTTGACCAATAAGTACAAGTGTAACAGTTAAAAGATTATTTATTCCTCCTCACAATTCAGCCCCTGGCTTCAAAGAGAGAGTAGTCAGCCCACCCAATTATAATAACAATAACAAGATGGATCTAATGTTTATTGGAAGCTTCACACAATTCAGCCCCTGGCTGCAGAAAGAGAGTACTAGTAGTTGGCCCATCCAAACCAATAACAATAACAAGATGGCTCTAACAAGAAACCAACACCTACAGAATTTTGTCTTGTATCGGCATTGCTGTCGATGAGCTCATCTGGCGGCCGTAGCGGCTGGATGAACCTGGTCACAAACACTGACTTCCCGTTGATGTCCGTCACCGTGGTGGAGATGTTTCGCTTGGGGAAGCGCTTCTCGACCTCGCCCTGCCACTTCTCGGCCTGGAACAGCAGCTTCTCGTCCTCCTGGCTGTCAAACTTCTCCTTGAGTGGCTCGAGCGGCGTGAGGGGCGGCTCGATGGTGATGAACAGGGTCAGGTACGTGTGCTCGTTCCCGCCCATCTGCAGGTCCAGACCCTCCGTCCCACCGCCGCCTCCGCGCTTGTAACCTAGCAACACGGGAGGGGCCTCCACTCTGAACGTGCCATCAATCTGTAAAAAATGGAGGAACTCTTAAAATCAGGGAGCAAGAAAGCACACCCATCAAAACAATATTATGCCAAATTATGTTAATTTTCTATCAATTGACTGGTTGGTTTAGACTGGTTTGGTTTATTGATCTGAAACTCTTAGCAGACAAGTGGCTGAATTGTGAGGCTCACAGTACAAATATGTTATACATATGTGATACTAGATAAAACACAGCAATCAAATATACAGGTAAAAGACAATATACAAAAAACTAACAATAATGGTGTTTAT
>NC_049980.1:25121038-25149267 GCF_000003815.2 Branchiostoma floridae | reverse complement strand
GACACTAAACAGCCTTACTTCATGCTGGGTTTGGTAGACTGTCCTGATAATGTGACTATGCAATATTAATTTATCTACATTCTTTCCAAAAAAAATGGGTAGATCTGAAAATTCTGTCAAATGTGGGAGACTGACATTTTAGCATTAAGTGCAATGTATTCATTGCTTGATTTTTGCATGCTTCAATATAACCTAACAAATGGCTCCAGCCTGTTGGTGACAAATAGGCAACATGTTGTCAACTGTTAGACAATGTCTTTTGCAAACAGTCACCAACAGGCCCAGCCCAGCTAGATACCTTCCATAGTTCACACTGTAATACATGCACTGTATCAGATTAATGTTACAGAGCAAAATTTTTATGTCCATGCATGTTTGTGTCAAAAACTGATCTAACATGGCAGCATAGAAAGAAAGAAAGAAGTGACAATGTCCCCAGCCTCAGGGCTGGTCTCACTAACTACAGCAGACAAACTCACCAGTGAAGACTGACAGGCGCAGTGCATGTTGAACAGACCAAGATGTTACAGCGCAGTTGTTGCAGTCAATGTACAAGTGTTCAAGCAATGTACAAGTGTTCAAGCAATGTACAAGTGTTCAAGCAAAGTGTAGAGCTACTGCAGTCTAGTCTAGATCTTAGCACATCTACCGAAAGCCATTTCCGTCTATGTAAGGATGTTAGCTGAACAATTGTCACACAGAAGAATTTTGCAAGAAGGCAACAGCTGAATATGAAATCTGAATATGGGCATACTAAGGTGTACAGGAAGCTATAAGTATTTTTTTGAATTGATCTTATCCCTATGATATGGTTATATTGCTAAGGAGATTTACACTAATGTTGTCACTCCATGAAAAATATTGGTGTAAAGAAACACACCTTAAAATGTTGAGGAAACCTCAAAATGTCTTCATTCTTCTTAACTTCATTTTTGTACTTATTCACCATAAATGCTTGTCTTGCTTATCATGCTTGTTATTTTGTCCATGAGACTAATAACAAGGTGACTAGCGCCCACCTCGAGAATGTCGATAATCAGCTCATCAAACACATTGATGAAGAGAGTGTCGTCCACGGTCTGCAAGTTGCTAGGAGAGTAGTCATTGTTCGGTACCCTGTACAGAGGAGTAACAATGGGTCAAGCTGTGGTACTAGGAGTACTTCCTTGTATCATAATATCATGCCTGAATTATGAGCTGTACAAGAGCTTAACAGGGCTGCAAGGGTTCAAGTCCATAGTCTACTTATTAATAGGTAAATCGTTGTAATATATGACATAATTACTGAGTTGAAGCCCACGATTTAAGGCATGATTCCCCACATAAAGCATAAGCTTTTCATGGGGAGAAATGCTGCTGGAATTCTAATCTGACTACACACAAAGTTATGAACTTTTGCAACAAAAAGTATTACATGGAGAAGTTGGAAATAAGCTGGAAATGTCCGAACCAATGCTATAACACGATACATGTATAATATAATACAGTAGATGTCAAGTATAAAAAACAAATGCTACACACCTCAGAGGTAGCTGGAGTTCCTCGTTCCAGCTGGGATTGACTCCCTCTGCCGTGCTTGTTTTCTGGTTTGTGCGCTGGAACGTCACCTCCACGAAGGGACGGACCAACACCTGAAACACGGGTGTGTGCATGAATAGGAGACAAAGTCAACATTTTGTTCAAATAAGATACATGTACATACCTTTCCTGCAAACCCTACAGAATGTATGAAACTTGCACTGTGGGAAATGGATGCCTTTGGCCAAAGAGTGACTAATCTTACCCCTGAGTGTGCGTCTCCTGCTGTTCTGTCTCCAGCTGACGATGCCCCAGCTCCTGCACCACTGCCTGCACCTCCAGTCCTGGAGGGGGGGGGGGGTTGGGGGCAGGATTTCAAATTTCAAATATACACATGTAGACAATAGACATTACATGGCATCTACTGATAAATTACTTGAATAGGCAGGGCTTCCAAAAGCTCTTTTTAATTTCATTTCCCCAAAACTTCTCAGGACATACAAAGGAAGAATTGTCACCTATGGTACAAACAGGAAGGACATGAAAGCACATCTACAATGTACACCTTTATATTGTTACTAGTTAAAATAAGGTCAAACTGAATAATTTCTGCCAGAGCCAAAACTGTACAAGGCAACATGGAAAATTGTCCCCATACCTTATCTGCATGTTGAAGGCCCTCTGTATGTTGACCAGGATCTTCACGTCTCCAGGAGACAGTGCCTGAGCCGTCACCTTCTTACGCTCCTTCCTGACCGGGCGCAGGGGACGTCTGGGCTCTGTGATCTTCAGGAGGGTCACTGTGAGGGTCCTGAACAGAGCAGAAACAACAGTCAGAGCTGGGGATATCACAAGTGTGAACAATCACTAAACTTAATGAGATATGTTGAATGACATCGCATCAAATGCTCTGTTGAATGCCCACCACTGTGCAACCATTTAAATATCAGACCTAGTATATCAATGTCACAATGAAGACTGGTATATCATATGAAGGGTAAGAGACACTTGAAGAATACATCTATGTTTGTATCCCTACAAGTCCAACAATTTTCTTCCTTTGTAAAGAACAACCATGTAGACATTTGAAAGTACAAACTGCTTTTGTGAAGCACTCTTTTTCTGACCCCACTTCATCAAAGCATGCCTACTCTTTTCTCCCAATCCGAAAACTTCTGCCCCAAACTCTAATATCAATCACTGATGTGTCAGGACAGTTGTCAAACCTACCCAATGTCTGGTACTTGGTCCTCCACAACCATGTCGTTGGTGGAGAACTGGTGCCTGGCCATTCTGTACCGGTTCAGCACATGCTCTTTCACCTGCGGGAAGGTAAGGATGATCAACAATGTTACCACAATAGCTGAAAGATTAGACCAAGATTGACAGCACATGACAGGCGGGATATTCCGACAAATTTATGTCTAAACCCTCAGTTTACATGATGTTATTTTAGCAGTGAGGACCCACCTTAGACTGGAACCGTGCGACCCTCTTCCTGTGCGCATCCATGTCATCCCGGACCTCTTTCTCCTCCTTCTCCTTCTGTCTCTTCTCGTACTCCTAGGATAAGGAATAATATAACACCATCAGCCACAGTATAGGGAGCATCTTGGCATGGCAAGCGGTGAAGGCATGACTGTTGTAGAGGGGTCTGGGGGCTATTGTCTCCCTGAAAATCTTTACATATATGACCCTCAAAAAAAGGACCAGTATTCCATGCATTTTGAAGGTCAGATACAATGAAATAAAGCCCATTTTGTTGCAGAACAAAAAAGAAATGCACTCACATTGGTTGAAGCACAGAGAGGGGCCCATATCACAGCATAGGGGATACAAATCAGAGCTTAGGGGCCCCTTATGCTCAACTGGCCAGAACCTTGCAGCTTATAAGGTACGATCGTTGACATGTCTATCACCTTGAAGATGGCATCTGGAATCTCCCTGTCTCGAAGTGGCACCATGGGGTAGGACCGGAACTCTGGGACCTCCCGGGACCTGAGCTTCAGCAGACGGAATCTCTTCGACTTCTCCAGTTCCTCGTCGGTGGCAAAGTTGAATTCTTCCTGGAGCTGCTCCAACCTGAAGTAGTCGGGCAGTCTGGAGACTCCGTTTTTCCCTCCAGTGAAATTCTATGTGAAAATGAGTAAATTTAAATGCTTCATGTATAGTAGTTTTCTGTACTTTATTGCTGCAACAGTGAGTTGGAGGAGCAATAAAGTACAGCTTCCTCCAGGCAATTCTCTGCAGGAATGATACAATGCACAATGAAATGCTTAAACCTCTAGCAGTACAGAGATTTCTTTTTCAGTACAATTACCTGTCTGCTTTGAAACTTGCTCCATCTAACTAAGATACCCAAAAAGATGGGGACGTTCTGCATTACCATCCAAAAATAGACATGTAATAACTGCATGTCTTTGATACACAGTAAATTTCTTATATTTAACGTTCTTACTACCCAACCTTGAAAAGATTTACCTGGCTCAGGTTTCAGGAACTGCTCAGCTACCTTTCTCAGGTAGTATACCTACATTTGCGACAAAACTAATGAGGGAATTTCCAGAAAATTGCAAGCCATGTTGAACCGCGAGGTACATGCCAACCCTCTCACCTTGACGTGTTGCATCAGTGCTGCATTGCTGGGGTCGTTTGGGTCCAGCCGTGACTCCTCTATCCAGTCAGCTAGCTTCTCCATGTCCACCATCCCTGTGGCTCCGATGGCTGCCACTGGGTCAGCCTGCATCATTGGGCTGGGGGAGGGGGGCAACAAGGTGGATCAGGAGTACAAAGCTTAACAACATACAGACAAATAACAATGGTACAAGAGGGAGAACTATTCTTAGTGTAAGGCCTAGAAAAAAATGTTGCATTTCCAGAAAAAACTGCTGACCCTATCCTTTTTGGGGGGGTGGGGGGTCGTCAGTGGAGTCACATAGTTTCAAGTCACACCTTTTAGCCTGCTTCCTATTCAAGTAAAAAAACTACGAACTATACAGGTCTTCTAACTTCACATCTGTGTGAGATTCTTAGCAGTTTTGTGCAGTTTTTCATCTTTTCAGCTTCATTCTCATTGGACTTCATAGGGAAGAAAAACATGTTGTGCCCCAGATAACGAAAGTAAGCTGTACAAAGTAGTCCTACGTGTAACCTGTGGATGGTGGCCGATGTGGGTCCCACAGGGGGGACCAGGGGGGTGCCGTCGTCCTTCGTCCCCCAGGACACACTGGTGCTGAGGATGCCGGTGGTCAGGAGACACAAGGCGTCCGAGTTGTCCTCCTCAAAGGAAAACATCACTCCTGGGGAGACAGAGAAAGGATGAATTCCTGACAGCACTGACATGTGCTCATGTTTTATTTAGGTAAGCATCTCTTTCTGACAGTTCTTCAAACTTTGTTACTGAACATCCGGAAGTAAATCTCTCTGATTTCTATCCAGTTGTAGACATTGAATTGCCTTTAAAAATTTAACCTGATGTCTATTACATGTAGTAAGTTTACTTTCCCCTTTTAAAGTCTTCTATATCAAAGCTAAACTTTTCATAATGCAATAGGTAACTCCTTCATAGAAGAGTGTTGTGAAAAATCAGTCACAAAGTCCAAATGAAGACAAACATGTACCACTGCCGATGGCCTTGTTATTGTATGCAATAGACAATTCCTTCATAGAGAGTTTGGTGTGAAAATCAGTCAGATAAAGTTCAGATAAAGCCACCAAACATGTACCACTACCGACAGGCTTGTTATCGTATGCAATAGGGAATTCCTTCATAGACAGTTTGGTGCAAAAATCAGTCACAAAGTTTAAATAAAGACACCAAACATGGACCACTACCGACAGGCTTGTTATCGTATGCAATAGGGAATTCCTTCATAGACAGTTTGGTGCAAAAATCAGTCACAAAGTTCATATAAAGCCACGAAACATGTACCACTGCCGACGGCCTCGTGGTCGTACGCCACGCGCTGGTCACTACTGAACTCCAGGTCCTCCAGCTCCACGTTCCCTGACGTGATGGCGGCCTCCGGGATACCGGCGTACACCTCGGCCAGGAGTGTGTTAGACAGGGTTCCCTTCTCATACACCTGCAGGGGGATGGACGTGTGACTGTGAATGTGCACGAAGGCTGTCTCCAGCTGTAGATGTCTTTCTGTCCCACTCATTGCTCGGGAGACCTTGCTATTTATTGTTGCCAAATCTGTCATTTTAACCTTGAGAACATACATTTTCATCAATTTCACATAATGAAGTCCAAAGACAGAGGGACGGGTCCCTTGTGACAGCCCAAAATGTGCTATATATTTTGTCTAGTTGGTAGAAGTGCATCTTGTTACAATGACATTTCAGAAGGTGAAGTAGTAACCCTGTCAGTAGTGTTTCCACGATTCAATGCAAAGTCATTTCTTATCCCTATGAAATGGCGCAATGTTACAAGTTGCATTTGTCATGTCAGTAACGTTGAAACAAAACTACCTACCTGTAGCTTGATACTCTCTGGCCACTGTATGATGAGGATGGGGAAGATTTCTCCAAACGTCACCTTGAAGTCTGACGTCACACTTCTTGGCCTAGTTCTTGACACTTCCTTGTCATTGAATAGCACCTTGACAAAAACTTGCAGTCTCTCCACATCTTGTCTCCTCTCTTGTTCACCCCTAAGGCAGTAACAGGCATTTCCTTTAAGTGTTAAAACGTAAAAACAAGACAATGCAAAGAATACCAAGATGTTGTCAAAAAGTTTCCAGGTAACAAATTGATAATGATATTAACACCATATTGAGGTCTCTTGTTGGACAAACAGTGTATAATTATGTTTGAAGTACCGGTAGTCTTTTTATCACAATGATAAAGGATGCTTTTATCAACAGTGTAAGGCAGATAATACTGTAGCAGCTAAATACAGAAATCTACAAGATTAACCCTCACAATTCTGATGAATTCTGATAAGTCTTATGAAGGATTTTTCAAGAAACTTAATGTATTTAAGACCTGGATAAGTTTTATACCTTGAGGATTATTAATGCTGCATCAGTAGTAGTAGTATATCACAGTAGATCTTTTTAAATTCACAGTTTTAAAAAAATGTATCAGTTTTAGGAGACTTAACATTTACTTGTTGACCAGTTTACCTGGGACACTGTTGTTTAGGAGTGATGGTTGCTGTGTTGGTGACCTCTGGGGTCAGGATGGGCTCCCCTGGTCTCCTCCGGATCTGCAGGGCTTTCTGTCGCACCTTCTCACGTAAACCTTCCCTGTCTGGGGGTGGGGGCGCCTGAGGAGGACAGTGTGGTTACACTTACAGGTAAACTAAATCAGTTAAATCACTTGGCAGTTAATCCAATTGGCACATGAGGTGGCACCCATATCTGTTTCTGTAGCCCCGAGACACACAAGTTTGTGCCATCACTACAGCAGTGGCTAGTCTGCTGGTAATGGTGTGTTTAACTTCCAAACTCAATATAATCAGGGCCAATGCATTCAATTTCCAAACTTAATTCACTTTCCCAATAATAGCACAGGACAGTAAGCCTAACAGTAACAGTAACAAAGCACCAGTTGTATACGTATTGTCATAACAGTGTTTTCCATTTCGTTTTCAAAACACGTGCAAAAATAGACATATGACATCTAAACCTGTACTTTAAGCAAAATAAAGTGCAAAACTGTTAGCTATTTGTAGAATGTTGTCTACTGTACATGTATGTTGGTAAACTGTGGATTTCTGTATGACATTACCTCTGGTTTGGGTAACTGTTCCCCCTCATCAACAGACTCATCCTGAAGACTGTCTTGCAGACTCTCCTGTGAGCCTTCTTTCTTCTTCTTTTTCTTCTTCTTTTGCTTCTACAACAAGAAGTGAAGGCAGGCTTCAATCTTTATCAAACAATCTTTTGTTGCTTCTTTAAAGAAAACCCTGAGACATGGGCAAAAAGCCTCTAGGGCCTAGGAAAAAATGTTGTGTTTCCTGTTTCAGTCCTGAAAAAATTGGGGTCAGTAGGAAGGGATTATCTTTTTGTTTTCTTGTAATTTTTTCTAGGCTGGCCGAAACTCTAGTGTGACATATTACAATGCAGTTGAACAAAGTAAACTGAAATGCATGTGGACACTAAGTGTCTTTCAATGTCGACCTTGAATGCTGTGCATAATACATGTAGATGCATTTATCCGTCATTAGATATGATGCTGGCGAATGATTGATTGAGATAGGACAAGCAGTATCTTTACATCAATAGGAAGCAGGCTGAATAGGAATTCTAACTAGAAGCTATCTGACTCAACTGCCCACCCAAAAAAGTCTAGAGTTATGGATCAGTAGGTTTTACTAGGGCAGGTAGGGAAACAGGAAACACAACATTTTTTCCCTAGACATAGGCCTTTTCATGCACTCACCCTGGCCTTGTGCTGTCTCTTCCACTCTGCCATCATCGCCTCGTATCTGTCCACCTGCCTGCGGTACTCCTCCTCCATTGCATCCTCCTCCTCCTGCACCTCCTCTACTACTTCCTGCTCCCACACCACCCTGTCGTTCTCCTTGTCTGTCTCCTCTCTAAGGGGAAAAGGACAGAATTTTCAGTCTCATTTCAACAGAAAACTGGGAATAATCACACCCCTACATCTTTCTTATTTATGGCTTTGTTAAGAATTTCTCTCAACTGTCACATGTGTTTTGAACATGGGGCCTGGACATATTTTTCAATAGAACAGGACCTTTTCTTAACGACTGTCCATGCTGGGTTCAATTTCTCCTCCAATCTTAAATACAAACTCTAATGCTAAAGAGAATTAAATGACAGCATGTTCACAAGTAGCTTAAATTTCTAAAATTAGATATCTATCTATAAGTTTCAGCAGTTTAGGCATACTCAACTCCACATTCCCACATTTGTCTGGTACACTGGACAGTTTCTTAGCCAGGCTACAGATCAGGGAATGATACTTGGATAATTTGAGAATGAAATCTAACTTTAAGGAAGACGTACTTGCGCACGACGAGTTTGACGGAGGTATTAGCGAAGGCCTGCAGTTGGCGGAGAGCCTTGATGTCGCGCCACACCTTCAGGATGTTCTTCAGCAGGTTTCTGTCAGCCTGCTGCTCCGCATCGCGCAGCTTACGGGTTTGTCTGGGGAAAGACATGACATGAATAACATCACATGTTCCTTCTGTACTGTGGCCTTACGGCCATTTTTCTGTATGCTGTTGTTACATATCAAAGATGACTATTTTCTGGTAGATGTCTATCTCATTTCAGAAATGAAAAATTGTCAGTTTTCTCAAAAGGGTGAACATACAAATGAGCTAGTATCATTTTAGATTATTTCTCTTGAGAACGATATTCTCGCCTACAAATTTTATCACTTAGAAAATGGAAATATAATCGGCAAATTACTGAATTACTACAGCATGAAATCTAAAAGGCTATTAACACTGGATTCCCACAATTTAAAAGAGGCGCACCTTATTTCATTTTTGTACTCCCTCAGCCTCCCACTTTGCTCGGCAGGTTGAGGGTTAAGTCCCTGTCCCTCCTGAGACTCCAGGTGTCTTGCTGCAGCTTTCAGCGCTTTCAATTTATCAGTCAGGAAATTGGCCATGTTTTTGTGTGTCCTCACCAAGTATTGTTGGTACAGCTGGTTCAGTCTTGCCGACAGAACGTGCTCACGACTGAACAGGGAGTGGTGGGTGAAGACTAGCGTGTTCACGTCAACATCCAGCTGGTACCGTCCATGGCCGGATATCTGCTCTGATCCATCGATGTACCGCCCATCAAACTCCTTCAGCCACGCCTTGCGGTATTCAGTTTCTAACATGGGCTCTGGTTCGTCTATCAGCATGTTTGGGGGACGGGTGGGTTCCGTTTTTAACGGATCGGGAAGAGCGATTATCTTTCCGTCTTCTCCGAACCACTTGGACCCCCGTTCATCGGGTTCCTTGAGAAGTCTGTCCTCAGCAATGTTCTGGTTCCTGTAGGGCACAGGAGGTCTCTCACCCACGTAGAACCCCTCGTCTTCAAGATATCTGGGCTGGGCGTCCTGGGGAACCTTCTCTTCTGCAGGTACTGGAGTACGTGGAAAAGGGATGGTCAGATGTATGACATTCCTGCATTTATCAGTACAGCTAGCTTCTTGAGACAAACTGTATTCTCTAATGATACATGTAGTTGTCAGGATAAGATATTCTTAAGTACCAGGGCTCGAAATTCATTTTTGTGATAAGGTGCACTGGTGCACCCAGGTTAAAAAATTTTGGGTGCACCTTTTAAATTCAAGTAGAATGTCAGAAAAACCTAATAACAACACTTAGTTCCATCCATGCTATCAAATTCTTAAACAAGTACAATGGCTGGGTAAATAATTGGGTGCACAGCTCCAATTTTGGGTGCACCCGGGTGCACATGCACCCAGTATTTCGAGTCCTGAGTACAAATATCTCCCTACCAATGGACTAGCCCCTAGCAACCCTGTGTGGCCCAAGGGAGACTGTAGATGCTGCTAAGCATGTTAACTATTCTAGGATTGTGTTACTACTTCAGATTATCCATGTACTTGCTCTGGCAATGGTAGTACAAGTGAGATTGTTACAGTAGTATTTCAAGCAAAAGTACCAGGCAGCATGCTGGGTACAAAGTAGATGTCCTTCTCCCTGTCCACCCTGGTCTGGTACCCCACGTACTGGGCGGCGTGGACGTGAGTCATCTGCCAGCCCTCGCTCAGGTAGTCCTCCAGCGCCTCCTGGGCTTTCTCCGCTTCCTCTCTCCGCCGGTCCGCCTCCCTCTGGGGCTGGTCAGCTGCCCCTTCCTCCTTAGGCTGGGGGGAGGTTACAAAAGAAAAACTTTAGGGGCTTGGAAGGGCTATGGCCATGGCACGTTGATACACCCGATCCCTCAATCTCAGGAGTTAAGCAACGTGCAGTCAGGTCAGTACTTGGATAGGAGACCACCAAGGAAGACTTGGTACCATGAAAGACATGCTTGAACAACAAAAGGCACATTATGAGGATTTGTTGCAGAGACAGCAATCTACCTTCTAGTCTTTTATCACATCAGTCATGGATTCCACCAAAAGACTGGATGTTGTAGCCGGGTCATACCAAAGATGGTACATACTTCTTTCTCTGCTAAGAGGAAGCATATGGAAGCTAAACACATTACACTACCAGTGGACTAGCCCCCTGATGCAGTGCTTAAAACATCTACCCGTAGGTGCATCAGTGCACCCACAGTCAAAACTTAGTTGCACAGCTCCAATTTGGGAGCACAAATTAAAGGAGCCCTGACTGTACCTCAGTCTCCCCTTCCTCCCGAGCCTCCTCCCCCTCCTCCACCCCCTCCCCGCTCGGGCCGGGCTCAGGCTCCTGGGGGGCCGGGGGTGTTGGTACCTCCTCCTCCTCAGCATCATACACATGTGTGAAGAAGTCATAGGCTTCCTCATCTGTGGGCAGGGCATCCTGGAGTCCCACCACACAGGGGAACACAGTCCGTCGTGAGATACACACACACTGGAGATATTATTATAAACACCCTACAGGTTAAGTTTGGACTTCCATATTAATTCCAGACAAACCTTAATAATTTGAAAAAGGATTAACCAAATGAATTAAGATTTGCAGCTATGGTCTATTTAAAGGTAATTAATATGTAGATTGCAATTAGATGTCTTCAGGAAGAAAGCTTCTGGAGAATTCTGGCTTTAGGTTCCCAGAATTCTGGAGAATTCTGACTTAGGTTCCCAGAATTCTGGAGAATTCTGACTCTGGGCCAGAATTCTGGCTCAGGTTTCCAGAATTCTCCAGAATTGGCTTTGTTATTAATTACCTACTAATGTACCATGATTTCAAACCTCAATTCATTTGGTTAATCATTTTTCAATTAAGGTTTGTCCGGAATTAATCTGGAAGTCCAAAATTAACCTGGATGGTGTTTATAGTACATGTACAATACTAAAGTTTCTTCCAACACAAGGGTATACAAAGATCAAATCACTGGCATCTTCTTCAGGATCAATAATCCTTTTAATATATGAAAGAGGAGACAGTGGTCACTGAAAATGTGATCAGTGTATACCTTTGTGTTGGAAGAAAGTTTAGCATTGTACTATGTTTACTACCTATACAGATGAGCTTCCATGATAAACAGAGGACTACTTGAATCCGTACATGCCAAAATAGTACATATATCTCAAAAAACATGATACATGTAGTCAGTATTCCAAGTACAATGCAGTCTGAAAGTATATTCCGTTGTTGTTATCAATCTCAAAAGTTTCACCAACAAATAGATGACTCTGCACATGCTCAACATGGTTAAACATTCTATGACATGCAAAGAGAAATATCATGCATCTATTTGATAAAAACTATACCAAACAATCAACATGGCATGTAAAAAATACATCCAATTGTAAACTTGCTTACTTATCAAAGCATGCTCTTGTAGCAACACAGGCTGTCATTAAGGTTACATCTTTCTTAAAACAATCATATGGTACTTATGGGACAAAGGTTGTGTCTGGGGCGTGCAAGTCTTACAACCAACCTTCTTGGCTAGCAGCTCCTGCGTGCGAAATCAGAGGTGGTAGAAAAGAGACACACCGGCAAAAACACAAACAAAACAGTGTAAAACACAGCAGAAAGCAGTTGTCTACAAACACATGTACAGTCAAACCTGTCTATAGCGGCCACTCAAGGGACTGGACAAATTTGGCCACTATAGACAGGTGGCCTCTGTATAGAGGTGGTAACTTGTAGATAAAATACCCAAGGGACCGACAAAAAGTGGCCACTATGGACAGGTGGCCCCTCTGTAGAGGTGGCCCCTAATACAGGTTTGACTGTACAGGGATTGCTACATAGCGCACTCATGGACAACACTGGGTTACAATAGAAATGTCAGAACTACATGTATGTTAGTTAGCTCTACTGCTTATAGTTGAGCTGGGTCTATTGCAATTCACTTTTAACTTGCCTTTATCATACAACCATGCAACTTAGACAGCATATCTTGAATTCATAATATCTAAAAAAAGATTGTCTTTGAAAGGCTGGGAAATACCAAGTACCAGGCAGTAAGTGAGTGACAGGAAAGGTTGCAGTTCAGTCAAAGGGACAAAAAAATTGGGTTGCATTACCCGTATATGGTTTATTGCACAGCAACCATGAGGAGCATGAGGAGACATGCTTTTCCTGGATTTACACCCAAAATGCTTTCATCTAGATACTATTCATTATAATGTTGTGAATTGTTGGGTCATTATCACAGCTTTTTTTTACTGATTTCTCATTATTTGATTGGTTTGTATGATTAGCTAATCATTACTTAATTGATGAAATGATTTGATAAAAAAGAGGCAGCAATAACTGATATTGGATTATTGAAGACTAAGTTAGTAAGCAGAAAGCACAGTTAGTATGAGGGTAATGGAGTTTAGATGTAGTTGGTTTGAAATGAGCTCGGGTTATCTGTTGAAAGACATAATGATAGTTGATTAGTAGGCTGGTGACAGACAGACAGACTCAGTGAGGAGTTTCACAGAACATGTATGTTAACCTCCAGCATACTGACTTACACTGTGGCCTCTTTTTCATTCTAAACTATTTCAGTATTTGGCGCATGACAGGGAGAGATGGAGGGAGGCAGTGTGCTGAGCAGCAAAGCGCCCCCACGACCACCCCCGGTCAAGGGACCGGTAAGCAGTAAGCAAATTTCAATTTTGAAAGACTAAACCTTTCAAAGTAAATTGTGGAAATTTTGAATGGACAATGAAGAACAGCCAGTAATGTTTTCATTCATTGCTCACTGTTCACAGAATGATGAAGGTTAACAGAGAATTGTAATCTTATAGAAACTTCTGAAATACCTTCATTCCTTTGCCGGCTTTCTTCCACTTGGACCTGGCACTGAGCGACTCCTCCAGTCTCTTCTCAGCCTCCAGGTCTTCTTTGTTCATCTGATAAAAAATGACCCAACATGTTTCAGTCAGTGGGATCAGTCAGGGCTTGTAACAATACACTACATTATACTGTGCTGAAAGTTTTCTGGTGAACAAAAAAAACTAAAAATTTAGGGGGAACAGAAAAAGGTTCCATTTTTTATACTTGATTGTCGAGAATATGCTGTATGCTAGTATACAACGGTACCTCTATGTGTATGACCCTATACATGTATCTAGGTGCATCCACAGTCAGGAATAAGGTACACAGCTCCGATTCGGGGTATACATAAGTGCATATGCACGGAGTATTTTCATTTCAATTCAAGACCAGTCCTACATGTATAGTACAGAAATCATGGATAATCTACCAGCTAGATATGAAGGAAGACCCGACCATACCTTATCAAACCTCGTGATCGCAGGGGGTCTCTCCCTCAATGCTCGCAGCTTCCTCGCTGGACGGGACTCTTCCTTAGCCTCACTCTCAACTTTCTCCTAGTGATATACAGTGTGGGAGTAGTAAAAGAAAACATAAAGTAAGTGAGTGATATCAAAACGTTACACTTTCTGCTAATGTGGTACAGTGTTGAAACGCATGTACCAGCAAAGCCTTTTGATCAAATTGGCCTACATGGAAGAGATCAAAACCACTTTACTATGATGATAGATGTTTCTTTGCTTCTGAAGATTGGTGGGAAGGTTGTCCTCCTCTGCATGATCTCATATATATTGTACTATATATATGTACCAGTAGTCATTCCAACATTTTGATACAGCATGGAAAAAAGGCTTTACGACTAGAATTGTTACATTATAAGTCAACCCTAGCTAGAGATGCTTTTACCCACCCGGACAGTCTTGACTTTGTTCTTAAGTCGTTCCCTGACGGAGGAAGTCAGGCCAGTGGGAGATTTGGTCTTGGTCAGACTCAGGGCAGCATCAGCCATAGACACTGTTCAACAACAAAACATTATACCACATTTCAACACTTGGAAACACAGCAAAATATATACAGATATTCCTAGCACGAACCTATAATGTCGTAATGATTTTAAAAAGACATTTTTAAGGCATCATTATCCAGCACCAACAAACCACACAGTGCGGAACATAGTGAATGTTAGTCATCAGCTTGTCATCAGATACAATGTTTATTGAGTCATAAGCTCTTTTACGATACATGATTGCATTCAAATTTCTTCTTTAGAAAACTTTGGTCGTCAACGATCAGCTTCTTTTGTGGCAGACCACAGGATATCAAGGTCATGATAGATTACACAACAATAATGCAGAATGTAGCATGCACGGACATGTATTATTCATATGCAGAGAGCAAAGGAATGTCAAACTAGTATATCGAGCCACTATAAAATTCTTTTCAAGCTTGTATGTAGATAGTCAAATGTAAGTTGTGAGTCAGTTAGAATGTCAAGCACTTGTTTCAAATCACAAGCAGTTCACCAATACATGTAGCAGCAGACTAGCAGACTTCACTGTCACCTGTCTTTCACATGTCAAAGGTCACATAAGTGGCCATGTGCCATGCAGCCAATCAAGGTCAGGAAAGGAAAGAACTCATCTGTGCTCTGGAGGATTCTAGATGTTGACATTTTTGCGTGGTGGTTTAACGCACGGTTTTCGCAACTAGCTCATCACCACAAACTTAAAACCACCAAGAACTCTCTATTTTGTCCCAACAACAAAATTAAATCCTGTCACTTAAAGGCAGTTACAGTTTTCCAAACATACATGTATTGTAAGATTCTGTAAATATCAGTATCACCCACATAAATACAGATCGCTAGATAAACAAGCCAGTGCAGGATATGAGAAGCACAGATTACATTTGTAAATCAGCATGTGTCAGAGACATGTACATGTAACAAGACAACAGCGCTGTGCATTGTTCAATGCAGGAAGATGCCAATGGGTGATAAAAATCCCTTTAGAGGGGTACCTGGGTAATACTCTGGGCCTTTGCGTAGGGGAGGAACATGGGAATGATTGTAGTCAGTAATAAGATGATAGAGGTGAGAAACAGGAACTTCAAACTGAACAAACACACATAGATTATGTAGTCCACTAATGGCTGTCTTCTGTTATAATAAAAATGTATGTACAGAAATGAGACACATATTAACTTAAATGACATTAAAATGATTAACATTTAAACTACAGTATGATTTGAGCGATAAAAACATGGAAAGTCAAACTCACTCTTCCTGGTGCTGGAGTCTACCTCATCTGTAGGAGGCTCCACTGTGCCCTGTAGGCTCTTGTTTAACTACGGGAAAAGTTTGAGAGAGAAGATGTGCCATAAGAAATCAAGATGTGAAAACAGAGCCATCATTCATTGATTGTGTTTGGTAACAATCTGCAAGCACATCGCAGCACTTAGAGCATGCTGAATTGTGTACTTGGTATTACTAACTTTGAACAAGATAAAAAAATTAAAACTAAAACAGTCATACTATAAACAAATGAATGCATATAATAGAGACAATACAGATTGTAGCAATAAAATAAAAGTTAAAGCATACAGAAGATCAGAATGGTGAAGACAGCATGTTTGTAAGACTTACTTCTCTCTGTCTGGTCTTCCTCCGTGATGCCAGGTCATGTAACATGTTCTCTTTCTCTGTTTCCTCATCCAACACCTAAAGGTGAAAAATGAAGTCAAATTTCTACCTTCCACATTTTATCAAAGAACTATGTCTGTGAAAGATATGAGTATGAGAATATGAAGGACGTTTTTCCTGAGTTCATATATGGTGCATCATAAATTACTATTTCATAACAGTAGCATTTCTACAATAGATGATTTCCATTCCTAAACTGAGTTCACACACGGGATGTCTACGTATCACCCTGACCTCCAACACTGTGTCCTCTTGTTGTTCCTTTCCAACCTGCCCATTGGCTGCTGGAACCTTCCCGTTCTGCTGTGGACTGATCGGCTCCACGTCATTGGATGCCTGGAAAAATACACAATCATGTACATGTACTTCAACAGGTTTTCCTGTAGAGATGACCTGTAGTTTGCTTGCTTGTTCGGGCTGCATAAGTTGTACAATACACTACCCACTACCCCTAGATAACCCCATCAGGGGCAAAGTGAGTGTGTGGGTTGGGGGTGGGGTGGGTTTACTAAGGCAGGCACGGAATGACCCAACTGTGGGGGCTGTCACGACCGTGCCAGGCAGGGAGTTCTGCTCTGGTATACTAGTAGTTCGTGGAAAAAAGCAATATTTGTAAGTGTCTGTTTGTGCTAATATTGGCTGTAGTTTTGTGTTGGTGGCTCCCTCGGGTGCACCCCTGGATAGGTTTGAGAAAACTAGTGGTGTCAATATCAATATGCTGTTTATAAGTTTGTGGAATGTAGTATAATGGGCGTTCCTCCTCCTTTCAGAGAGAAGCTGAGTTGAACCTTACCCATGTGTCCTCCATGCGGGATGTGGAGATGTCAGGGTCGGCATCGCTCTGAGCCAGCGACTCCTGCAGGGCCTGCCGACGCGCACGGATCTTGTCTCTTAGAGTTCTGTGGCAAACAACAACAACAACAACAACAAATTATTGATCATTCAATGAACTTATGAAGTGTTGAATACGAAGATGACTCTAATATGAAAAGACTTCAAAAGAAGCCATGCTATTAACATGCTGCCATCTGCCATCATTGATATCCAGCAACTACATTGGAATTAAAACCAGACCTTGGAGACAAGAGATCTAAAGAGGTTCAACAGTCTGCCAAAAAGATTCAAAATATTATAAATAGGAATAAAGGTTAGGGCTATTAGTTTACCCAATTGTCAACTGAAACAGGACAGTGGCCCAACTGGATCAGAATTAGTGGCGCCTGAGATTTACTCTACTCTCACTGAAACATGCAAAACTACCGAAGTCACGGGTTCCTCTCTCAGCACTCGGTGTCTAGTGCGGAAGGGGCCTTCCGCACTAGAAGTCTAGTGCCGACGTTACGTCCGCACTAGGTGTCCAGTGGTGAGTCGACTTCAGCACTGAAAACCCCCGATTCACCACTAGAAACCGAGTGCTGAGACTACCTTCCGCACTAGAAAACGAGTGACGACAAATATTCCGCACTAGAAAACGAGTGACGACAAATATTCCGCACTAGAAAACGAGTGACGACAAATATTCCGCACAGGAAAACCAGTGACGACAAATATTCCGCACTTGAAACCGCGAGTGCTGACAGCCTGCCTCGGAGTGCGTTACGTTATTTACAGTTCCGGGCAGTTAAAGGCACACATATACAAATGTAATACATAAAAGAAGTGTAACAAATCGTTCACCTTGAGCCTGAGAAAGCTGCGTATGGGAGGAAATATCCGTGTCGGGTTTTCAAAGAACAGTACATATCAATTATCTTTCTTATTTAGACATTTTTTTTTCGTGACCAAAGTAGAACTGTCTAAACTGTCTGTAGCCGCCACGCATCAACAAATGATGCATGCGAACGATTGATTGAAAGTAGTCTGCAACTCAAACACGACAAAGGGAGCTGTAATTTATTGGCATTTTATCTTCGTGAAATTTAGAAAAAGGGAACGAAGCTGACACACTGTTGACATGAGGTCATCATTTACATAACACTATATACATGTAGGATGTAGCGTATGATACACACATGCTGTTTCGAGTTCCAACAGAGACAAGACTAGGGCAAAATTGATTTAAAATACTGAGTACTAGTATGTTTTTGAGTAACAATTTGGACGCGAGCACTGGTAACCCAGTGCTGACGGTCTTAAAATGATAGTAGCACTCGGCTTCTAGTGCCGAAGTGGTCTTAGCACTCGGCCTCTAGTGCCGAAAAGTCACCGAGCACTAGAAATCCCAGTGCGGAACCCGTGACTTAGGTAGATCGGCACTCGGTTATCCAGTGCTCAAAGACCTCCGCACTGGGTAACCAGTGCTGAACGATCTTTGAACCACCCTTCCGCACTAGAAACCGAGTGCTGAGCGGAGATCAGCACTAGAAACCGAGTGCTGGGCGGAGTTCGGCACTAGAAACCGAGTGCTGGGCGGAGTTCGGCACTGGAAAACGAGTGCCGAGACAAGGTGTAGCTCTGGAATTCCAGTGCTGACGGGTCTTCAGCACTCGAAAAAACCCTTCCGCACTGGAATTCCTGTGCGGAAGTTTCTTCCGTACTGGGCCCCGAGTGCCGACGCCAGTTTCTCCACGAATTCCGCACTGGGCGCCCAGTGCGGAACCCGTGACTTCGGTATACTGTAAATGCAGAAATGTTCGCGGTGGATTAATGTTCACGGTTTTCGCGGTGACCACTTCACCGCGAATTTAAAACCACCGCGAACATTTTTTCTACTATGATATTAGATTGCAGTCTATGGTGTTACCGCGAACTTAAATCCACCGCGAAAAGTCCTTTTTCCCGCTACCGCGAAATTAAATCCCCGCGAACATAAAAACATTTACAGTACTTGCCTGAAACATACGTAATATAATGCGATATAGCGTTATGAATATGATGATGCTGTTGACCATCTTTACAAGTTAACGTTACAACATCTGTACTACGGTCTTACAGAAGAGGTTTGTGAAGAAACTACTCACGTATCCGCCATAGTTTCACTATCGGCCGCTTCAGCAGGAATAACTCCGGATAAAACCAAAACAGATCCACGTTCACATCTTAAATCTAATCCAGATATCCACAGCTAGAACCGTTCCTCGAGATGGGGGAGGGGGGCAGGAAAACGGGTTGGCTTCGGACAACGCTTGGCAGAAAACGTCAATGGTTTGACGCGGAAAAACAAATCAGGCAAACCAGGACCTTTCACCTAACATGGTCCACTAAGACGCGAAGTGACACTGAGAAGTAAAGCTCTAGAGGCAACATGAAACGTACTCTCGCCGACTGAGTGCAACAACAACACTGAAAGTGGCGCCCCAAAATATTTTCCTCCTTTGGTCATAATTACCCATCATGCATCTGTTGCTTAGCAGGGTGACGCTTTTCTTGTGCTTGTGAATATAAGAAGCAACGTCAACTTTTTTTCGGAGTAGAGGCTTCTATTCCAAGTACGACGAAAAATCGATAGGATAGTTTGGGTGAATTTGATGTATTTTGCAAATGAGGCAAGGTTGTGCTCAGCAAAGTATTAATCACGACCTCTGGCGGTGAAAAGGATAAGTGCAGCATCTGTGACCACTCCCATCTTGCACTTTGGTAATATTTCGCAAGGTGTCGTGTTTGAACCGTCGCTGTTTGGGACTCCATCACGTGCGTTGTGGTGAGGTGACAGAAATGTTAACTTTTGCGTTTTATTGTGTCCCTGTACAGGTTGTTGTGGTATCATGTGACAGGTAAACGTGTTCTCTATGTCATAATTTCGAAGAATGTCTTTTTTTTGCCTACTGAACTTCTTTTCGATTGCCGAAATGTTCAAATTATTTCAGTACTGGGCCGTTTAGCACTGGCAGTGATGTAACTCGTCCCGTTTTACATTCATGTCTGTGGCCTGTTTTGAATAGTCTGACGCAACCATTCGGATAGCTATCAACTGATGCATTTTTGATCGCAAATTATGTTCAAGTGGTGGCTTTCAAAAAGATTTTTCTTCCCTAGCATTTGAGAATACTTCATTTTGTCATTGATATCTAATTTTAGAACCCTGACCAACACGATCCGACGATAGCTCAGTTGGTAGAGCGGAGGACTGTAGTGGTTAATGCTGTCATCCTTAGGTCGGTGGTTCAAATCCGCCTCGTCGGAGTTTTTTTGTTGCTTTTGGCCTATAAACTTTTACCTTCCCATTTCATCAGGACATCTCATGTATGTACAAAAAGAACCTGAAAGTTCGATGTTATTGTATTTCTTTTCTATTTTTTGTCATGTGTACAAGCCCTCTCACAGAGATCAGAACACTTTTGCAGCGACAGGAATTATTTGTAATATGTCGAAGGTAAAGCCTAAAGTCCCCGGAAAAGAAAACGAAACCCTTCAGGACATTATTATGCAAATTGAAACAAATGTCGAGACAAGGACTGTTTTCTTTTATAGGGCCTTTAACGTTACCTTTGACATATTACATAGAACATACATTATTGTCTTTATGAGAGGACTTATGAGTAGACCTATCTGCAAAGACAAATTTCAGATGAGCCCTTTTGAACTTGGGAAGAACCATCTCACTTGAAACAGGAAGTCTGTCCTGGTGTTCTGGCCAATTTGTATATTGTAAAGTACTGGTCAGTTTGTACACGATAAAATATTTATGAAATGAATTGAATGAAAAAAGGAAATTTCATGCATATCAACTTCTCAATCTGAAAGCCACTGTTGTCCTGCCATTAATTTTACCATACTATTCAAAGGCCACACAAATTTAATTTGTTGTATCTCGGAATCCCCTGCTCCTAATCCTATTTTCCCAAAATTATCCCCACGTATCACATTTAGGACATTACTATGAGTATAATGCCATTCAACAACTTTCTAGTGTAGTAAAATCTGTAGTGTAGTGTAGTAAAATTTGCATAAAATCTACTCATATTTCATGAAGTTATGAGGTTGCCGAACTGTAGTTTTTTTGCCATTGCTCCATGTTCTTAAACTACACCCTCTTGATTATATCCTCTTGATCATAATATTGACAAGTCTTCACTCTGTGAGCCACATCTATGTTGCCCGTATATACCAAGCCCAGTCAGGTGAATTCTAATTTTTGTGGGTTACAATATTTAGGGAATCCTAGCATGGCTCGTTTCTGCGCCGTTTACAGTATGAAATAAATGTAAATGTGGGAATATAATGCAGTAGATATCATTTCACAGTGACACAGATTGCCTCATCAAGAATATTTCCACTTTTAAAGCTCTATTATTGCTTAACAGCGCTCGAAATAATATCTGCATATGCAGGTTAGTGCAGGTAAAATTGGAGCTGTGCAGGTATTTTTGGTGTCTACCTGCACCTTGCCTGCACTGGTCCTTGTACTGGGTTTACTACATAAATGTCCAATGATGTAGGTGTACATGGATTGTTATCAGCTGCATTGACTGTTACCACCTATTAAGTATAAAAGAAAAAATAGCAATGGTTCCTGAGCAGGTATGCAGAAAAAAGTATTTCGAGCCCTGCTTAGTTTGTCTTTGACAGATGATTACTATGTAATGTGTAGCCTCCCTTCCCATGTGGTATATGGGAATAATTGATTGCATCATAAACACCCAACAAGTTTCAATTCAAGGCATAAATAGTATTTATTCAAACCCAACTCTGTGCAATAAATTACAAAGTGCATAACATCAAGAAGCCAACTTGTGGTATGATCTCTGCCTTGTAAATTACAAGTTGTATGTTCACAAATACTTCAAAACCAGAGACAGGGTAAGCAACTGAATTCCACCTACATGGCCTTCAGTAAACATTTTCCAAACTCCACATATAAAAAGCAGCAGACAAGTAAGCAATTGCTTGGCCACCTTGGAAACTTCCAGAATGAAAAACAGCATTCGCCTGAATGAAGATCAATGTCTTCTCTAATATCTAAGATCAAATTCTTTGAATTTGATGTCAGCATTCTTGAACTGCCACTTTGTACCAAATCTTTTGTGTTGAAAACTCAGTTTCAATTGAACACAAGTCTCATAAAAACACTGTCCAAACAGAGGTTAGGCTCCTGCTGTTTCTTTCAGCATTTTTATCAGACTTTCTATTTTTGTACCGATTTGTTGATGTGTCACCTAAGGCAGAGAGACATCAACAAAACAGTACAAAAATACAAAGCCCAATGAAAATAACTGGATCCGGAGGCTAAACACTGCTTGATGAGATCATCAAAGAAACAAGGTTTCATTTTCCCAATACAGATTTCAAAGCGGGCCTCGGGCCTCTTGTTGCCAAATATTCATCCAGGATCTGACCTTCTACGATCTGATGGAAGAGGATGAGCCAACAGTTATGAAACAGGAAACGCTGTTTTGACACGAACTGAAAGTAAATGTCCACAAGATTCTATCCTGTTGATGCCATGCATTCGTAAAAGTCGCTCCAATAGTGCTGATACAAAAGAATATTTTAAATGGCAGCACAAAGAACACAAGTTGTGGCTGTTTGCACGGTCACATTTGGCACCTTCATACTTTAAAACCTTTCATGTACACTCTCCATCTGATAAAACAAGGGCAGCGCAAGTACTGATATCACATCATCCCGATGACTAATCATCTGTTTTGTATGATGGCGTAAACAAAAGCCATTTGATACATAAACCTCAACCAACAGCCACCAGATTGAAAAATGACACTTTGCATAAAAGTTTGTGTTTCCTATGAATAAAAACTGTTCTTTAAAGCCATCTCTTTCGTGCTGTGTTTTTGACACAAGAACACAGCACGTACAACTTGTGGAGAAGCTCAGACAACTTCGACTTATGATGTTGTTGTCAGTTGCCATACATCAAAAATGTGATCATCATTGACACATTGGCAAAGGGCCTGTATTTATAGCATGTTTGTTATACATCTGAGCAAATGCTGCATTAAGATCTTCTTTAACAAAGTACAAATTCCCAATACAACACGCAGACAAGGCCACACTCATTGGACACCTCTACATGTACGGCTTTTTCGCTTTCCAGGCGTTCAATGATGACTCTCGCAAAACATAATTCTAAGCAGTTTTAGGATTGTAAAGGACAAAAATAATACACATACCTGGATGAAACCATTCTTGTGAAACAGTCATTTTTGTGTTTTAACTCTTCCACAAAATTAGCCTCTTTCAGTATGTTTGCACTTGGAATAACTCCAGCATAGCCACTTTACCACCTGTCAGTTTTCTTCATTTTCTCTATATTTTGGAATTTCCAAGAAAACAGCTTTTTGATATGACCCTTCTAAAACTCCATTTATGAATGGTGAAACTTGGGTTTCATTTTCAATATAACTGCCTGGTCAAGAAATATAACTAAAAGCAACAATAACATCCATGTTCCATATTGTAGAAGTCTGTCCTTCTCATCTCATATCTGACATAACTCCCAAAAGTCAAAGTGTTGGGGTGGGACATAAAGTCCTCATAACGTGTCAATGCTACAGGACAAAATGATGTAAAATGACACCCTTCTTTCGCACCTTCTGGGTAACGTCATATCCTTGGCTTGACATCCCCTCTTGCATAAGTATGCTAACATAGACAATAATATAATAATGCACTCTATTGTTCCCAACAGGAGCTATTTTTTTATATATAAAGTTATACACATATAGATCCTCTTATACTATTTTTCATAATCTTATACACAAAATTCATATTTCTGCATCATTCAGCATACATATCTTACAATAGTAATACATCCATGCCACCACATCTGCTATGTAATGTGCAGATGCTAGTTGTGCGTAAGCAATACAGTGATAGCGCCACATCAAGGCAAGCTGAAAAAATAATCACTTCCTCTCTCTCTGTTCTCAGTTCTTCATACCCTCCTGTACAAACTTGTTTGTGATGACCTGTCCTTGGTACTGAAGGGCCACAGCATGCCTCACACTGCATACTGTAGTATATATTGTATATTGTCTGTGGACTCAAGTTGTGACTCACGAGCCACTTAATCACCTTACAATCTTCACTTTCTATAACTTTTGTCATTTTACACCTTTGAGAAGAAAACAATATCATATGAGCCTAAATGATAATTTAAAAAAAAAACTTTGTTGTTGTGTTTATGCTTTACCAAAGACATGGTCATTTTGATATTGCTTTCTAACTGTTGCAAACTATAGTATAGCCCTCTACAACAATCAGATGTTCACTTGTAACTTGATCAGTTGTGTAGGATAATAGCCTGGCCTGATTGGTCAGTGCACAAAGCTAAGAGCAGCATCTACAGATCTGTTTGAACCAGTCAAATTCTAGATCATCATAGTTTGGAGTTACATGAACTTCGGCTCAACAACATTCCTTCCTTTTTTTGCTTGATCTACTGGGTGTATGCAGGATGTCTTTGTAGACAACATGGATGTGAACCCTACATGTAGATACTACTGGCTGCAACAGTGATACTCACTAGTTCAGCTGCTCAAAACAACACAGGCTGAACTACAAAGCAGAGGGTTGGTTGCTCATACAAGTGACATATCGCTAAAGTGACAGGGGTATCACTCACGACAATATAACACTTCTACTGCAGTTCGACAGGGTATGGTGTAGTACATTGTATGTACTAAGATTGTACAGATGACAGTTTTGTATTGGACCAATTTCCTAAACTCAAAAAAGACATAATTGTTCTATTACAGCTTTTTCTTGTTTCCATGATTGCTTTGGCTCAGCCAATAAGAATCCCAATTCTGTCATCCATTGGACCAATGAAAATTGAAGTGAAAACTGGCTCAGCCAATGAGAGGATACATGTCATTACTTCTTGGAATTCACACAAAAGAAATGGGTTCCAATCTATCTGTCATCAACTTGCTTCTCTAGGCGTATCTTTCAGCTGAAGAAAAATTTCAACTGATAACCCTCTTTTTTTGTTTTCGATATCGTAATATTTATGACAATATGATAATATTCAAAGGGGAGGCTTTCTTTGTCTTGTGTTTTTCTGATATCAGCTCTTGTGGGTCTGGAATGTTCAGGTGAACAACATCTGGCGTAGAACGTCCTCCATGCGAACGTTGGCAATGAGAGGTCTGAAGAACAGCTCTGTGATTGGTTCCTGCTTGATACCCCTCAGGAGAGGAACCATCAGGAGGATGCGGGCGAATCGTAGCGTCTCAAGAGGCCGCGTCATCATGGTGTATTCGTTGAGCGCTTGCTGTGCCTCTTTCTGTAGAGCCTCGATGTAGTGTGGGTGGGCGAGTCCTGGAACTGTATACATACAAACAACCTGGTCAGACTATTGTGCCAACAGCATATGATATACGTTATACTATATATGTTGATCTTGTCTGTGGAGGACTTTAAAAAGATCAGAGAAAGATTGATTTGAGTCTGAAACACCTAATGACGTCTATGTCTAGACAGAAGAGTATTTGAAGCATTTTTATACCCTTTCATTGCCATCAACTGGCAGGCAAAAATGTTGGGATTGTTTGTGATATGCGAGACATTACTCCCAACGTTCATCACCTGTATCCGTGTTGACAATGGATAGGCATGTTTAGTGTTTTTCCAAGTGTAAGCAGCGTGCCATGGCCACCTGTCTCCACATCATTTTCAAGACGTATTACCACAACAAATGTAACCGGGATGATTTGTTGTCTGCGTTTTCTCACGGATAAATATTTGATCAGTGTCCTGAACGAGGTCATGTTGCATTTCACAAAGTTATGGGAGCTGCCTGAAATTCTTTGGAAGTCTTTTTACTAAGGAGAAATGAATATTTGATCATGGCTCATGTAGGAACAATGGCATGTGCAACAGGTTGATGCTGGCAGCATTATCTGAACCTTTGTTTATTCATGACAAGCTCAAGTCGACCTGCACGCTGCTTTTCATGACTACTAATAATTGAGAGTAGCCTGGATGCCTGTTTCCAGGGCCTATATAGCCTAACTCCTCGGCTCTAGGGCCAACATGCCCCCAAGGAAATTGTTCAGTGGGCCCCCCAAGTCATACCCTGATAAACATGTGCATGATAGATATTATTGTGCTGGGCCTGGGTCTGGGTCTGGTATAGGGCCAGGCTAGATTGAGGGAGGAGGTAAGGGTTTTAAATAAATGTAACAAAGATGCATCATTAAAAGTTCAAAAAGTCTATAAACATCGTACAAAACACATAATAGAGTAAAAGAAGACAAAAACTTGGTTCATATAAAGTACAGTACTCCAAATTTAAAATATACTTTCCACTACATATATAACACTCAGAGTGACTCAGACCTTTCTTTAATCACAGTATGATGATTATGTTTGAATGTGTTTAAACAATGACAATGTACTTCGACTTTGACCACTAAATCTAGAATATCTTCTATTGTTCCCAACGTGTCAAGTTCAGTGTCACCACTTGATATGCTACGTTACTACTAAGGGGCCACTGCACATGCGTGTAGTAGAGAGACGTGTCTGTAGTGAGAACATAAATAGCCTACCCATGATCCTTCAAAGTAACTCTCTTCCTCTTACGTTGCTTGGAAACTACCATTTTTAGGTAGAACAGCTACAAGGTGAAGGTTGCAGATATCTAGTCTTACTAAGTAGATGTTGTCCAACAAGAGGTTGTGGTATAATTAAAAGTGACATTTGGAGCATGTCGCCACACCTTAGTCAATCCCCACCCATGTGTTAAGCCTCTGCCATGGCCATGACCCTGTGTTTGCACACGTCTGTGAGGGGTTCATGTAGATTGCTTTGTCATCTACAACTTCGACCGAGTGGCCACAACTCAGGTGTGCATAACTGCATCCTTCTCCTGCCCTCTTCCTGAACCCAACTTTTTTTTTTGTTTGCACTTGGCAAATGTTGGGACAAAAGATTGCTATCAGTCTTATCGCATAATTACAAGTATGTCTACAGCTGCACAGTACACAGTCAGCTTGGCCTTGTTGAGGTGGGGAGAAGTGATTTATGGCATTCACAGAGGAGAACATGGGCACAGGGCCAACTCACATGGCTACAGGTACTAGTAGAATTCTGGTAGGTCTACTGCCTATCCTCAGATAACCTACTGTTCTCATCATCACCAGCTGGCCTTGTCCAGTTCAGTACATTTTAACAAGCAATCATGAAATCAAGGTAGTTCAGGTAGAAATCACACAAAACGAACCCAGCACAGTCATGTACCATGGCATGTGGCAAGGTTCTCATGCAAAGTTTGTGTTTACTTTTGGTGGAAACAATTACAGGTCAAATTAGTATGCCATATATAGGTGTTGGGTGAATGCAGATGATATTTTTCTGAATCATTTCTTCGTTACAATGTGAGCCAGACATATACATGTACATTTACATGTAAGTCTAAGATTTAAAGAGAGGTAAACCAGTAATGGAGCTGCATCTGTCTTTACCTACTCTCCAAGCAGAGGTTGGTGGGGAAAATTGTGACCTTTTCCTGTAGCTGTTTTTTTATCAGCCTCCCCACTTCCAAAAAATTGGATATAGGAAAGAGTCACGATTTTCCCCACCAACCTCTGCTTGGAGAGTGCCTTAACCCCCTATCTCTTGTAACTAAATTTCTCCAGATTTAGTTCATCTGCAGGGGCTTCTTATAGTACTATCTTTTGCCATCTTTTTTTTTTTATTCACTAGTTATACCTGGTTCCTCAAACCAATAAAAAAATCAATTCTGACCTAATTTATAACTTTTCATAGTCTAATTTCCAAAAGGATTGCCTATTTCATACTTAAGGTATCTCGGTTGGCTAAATTGGCATTTTGACCTTCAACTGTTTTCTTATTAATGAATTAAGAAAGAATGGAGCCGTAACGAAAGTTGATAGATGGGCATTAAAGAATTCTAAAATCTGATTTTTTGGGGGCCAAATTGATGACGTCATCATTTTTATTGGCTCTGATATTATTTTTTTCTATGACAAAATACAGCACTTTGGTACATACCACTGTAATGAAACTTCGTTTTTCGTTGCATAATGATGAAAGCTACAAACGTAGTGTTGCGCAAAATGATATCTACTAATGATCTGTAGTAATTAGAAAATGTTTGTTTTCATCTAATTAAAAAAATTTAATTCTTAATAACTACAGATCGTTAGTAGAAAAAATACTCTTGTTGATTTCAAGATGGGGGGACTTCTTCAAATTTCATCTAACGACAAATGAAATATG